>NW_027508931.1:16965000-17070000 GCF_051911475.1 Siphateles boraxobius | reverse complement strand
TAAACACGTGTGCGCCTATATCTTTCATGTGCCCTGCTGACAGTGTTGGATTGTAAATTCGGACTATTGACCGTGTGCACGGTGGGTCTGATTGGCTAATACAGTCTTCAACAGCTCCATCAGTCAAACATAACCGTGCCGGGCATGATTACTCACCAGGTCTCGGACAATAGGCATGGTCCTCTTGCGACGTAAATCTGGCATGCTGTCAATGCCATAAAGTATACTGCCAACCCTGGGGATGGAGGCAGATTTAGAGTCTATTAATACCATAATCATGCTGTACGCTATGAAACATTACCCGGATAAAAAGCAGTCGGCTGATTTACAGCACTGGCAAATGACATGGGATGGGCAGAGGGGGGTGGGAGGAACAGGAAGTCCATCATAATTGCTCTTGCCTCACACAGACCCATTCTATGCATGCATAGAATACTTGGTCAAATTGGGCCATACAACCAAAGCACACTCCACTGGGTACTGTATTCCACAATGAAATATGCTTAACTTATTAATTTATCCATATACATTTTTAACATCATCTTCTTCACTAATTATTTTATCCGATTTAAAAAAAAGTTGTATTTAATGCAATGTATTTAATGTATTTGATTGGATTAAAAATGCAAAATATTTTTTCAATTTCCAATATGATACCTATATGCTCAGATAAATAATGCTTTTAATGTCTCCATATTGAGTTTTTATTTGATTGGACTACCAAATATTAAAGATAACTGTACACAAAATTGCATTTAAAAATGTCAAATAAATATTTTCAACATAAAATTTGGATGAATGCAATGCAATGACAATTTAGCATGCAACTGTTTAAAACGTTTTTTCGTTGCATAATGTATACCGTTTCACATGGTATTTTTAAAAATCGTAGGTGGTACACACATTCTACACAGAATACATTATGCTTGTATTGTGTGAACATAGGCGAAATAGATCTGGAGAATAACTCTGCATGTCAATCATTCTAAAATACACACGTACACATTTGAGAGTTTAGATAAGTTCAGGATGTTCTCATACTGCACGTTTATAAACACACAGGTCTTTTTCAATCATGCAGAGCCCAAAGAAACACGTTTGTCTTTGTTAGGAAGACAGTGACATCATCAATGCTTAATGAGAACGGCCTTTAATAAGCATAAATGCCAACAGTGTAGGGTAAATTTATTTATTTTTGACAGCTCATTACCAAAAATTTAATTCATCCCCACTACATTCATTAAACTGGAGACATACAATTGCAAACAATTAACACTAGATCAGGGCCCAAGAAAATCCACAAATAACATTCCACGCAGTCTTGCTCTTCTGCCTGCGGTCTATCAGAGAAAAATAATATCAGCGAGAGAGAGAGTGTGTGTGTGTGTGTGTGTGTGTGTGTGTGTGTGTGTGTGTGTGTGTGTGTGTGTGTGTGTGTGTGTGTGTGTGTGTGTGTGTGTGTGTGTGTGTGTGTGTGTGTGTGTGTGTGTGTGTGTGTGTGTGTGTCAGTGATAAATGGAAGACGAGGAGACCCAACGGCTCGAGAGTCCAAGGCACCAACTCACTCACTCACGCACACTCACACACACACACACACACACACACACACACACACACACACACACACACACACACGCACGTATCTAACACCTGTAAGAGTGTAACTCTAGACACACACTCCTGTGTATAATGGTGTACAGATCAGCTGTCTTTATTTCCCCTGTGTGTTTTGCTGTTGAGTATGTCTATACTCACCCTCCGCCAGTCAGCCCCAGTTTGGCTGGGTCCAGGATATTAACACAACCCTGTCAAACAAGAAAACAGCCTGCTGATGACTTACACCGATCAATAAGACACTGTACTTAAGTACAGTAAGACACTGTACTTATTGTATAATTTACCTGTACAGTAAATATAAAACATGGTCACAAAGAAACAGACAAACAGTGACAAATATGTAAATATACAGACAAATACAATACAAAAAATAAGATCAGAAATTACAGATCTACCTATCCATCTGTCTGTCTATCTATCTATCTATTCATCCATCCATCTCTGTCGTGTCTGTCTCTCTACCCTTATACCAGTGCAAATATATATATATATAAATAGATCAAAAGTAAATGCATTACAACCAAGTATAAATATCATCAAGTTAGTTTTTTTAAGCATTTTTGCATTTATTAAAAAATAAAAACTTAAGGCAGTAACAACTTAATATATTTGGTAACACTTTATTTTAAAGTGACGTAGTTGCACGTTACTACATGTACTTACTATAGTAATAACAGTAAATTATGCAGAATTACAAGTAACTAGCCCTAAAACAAACCCTAACTGTGACTCTATAATAGGGCTGGCCCCGAATAAAGATTTTTCTATTTGTCTAGTAGTTGTTCATTTAAGCCATTCATCGATGAATCGCATGTTCATATTAATTTAATTACTTAAATATATACCAAGGAGAATACTAAACCATGATGAGCATTTAATATAGGCGTAATATGGTCTATTCCGTGCTCGAGCGCATGCATAAAGCAAGTAGCCTATACACGGAGTTTCAGTTCATTTATGTGACATGTTCATGTAAAGTTGCTACGTACACGCTTTCAAATGATCCGTCCCTCATAGACTGCGTGACTTCTCTTCTAGTTCACCAACGTTAAGTCGACAATTGGGGGGCAGCCCTACTCTATAGTAAGTACATACAGTGAATAAATATTACTAAGTTATTATTTTAGTAAGTACAATATAACTATGTCACCTTGAAATAAAGTGTAACCATATATTTTATTTGTGAGTTTACTTTTTTTTAAATTAGTCTTCCCATCAACACCATCATTTTGTTCATTCAGACTGATTCGTGAACGTGCACGAAAAAAAGAGGCCGGATTTATTGTACGAACCAAACGTATCCAATCATCTTCAATCATAGCTCGAATGAGGCATTGCCTCCTCTCACGTGACTTTCCCTCATTCATTCTCAATTATACCCCACCAAACCCACCACACGCTTTAGTGGGTCTGTTAAAACTCAATAGGCTCAGGGGAGGAAAAAAAGATACGGCGTCCCATTGAAACTACCTGCTGGTATTGCTGTTGGACAGTGTTACTTAAGAAAAACAAGTGATTTATACTTTTTATTTGGATTATATTCTCATCCAATTTTTTTCCAACTTCAGAGGAAACGCCCCTGTTGTATACATCTACTAATTTATCTATACATCTAACTGTATATCCATCCATCAGTTTATCCATCTATCGAGCCATTTACCCATCTATTTATCTGTCTATCTATGTTTTTTCTACCTATCTGTCTATTTCCCTATGTCTCTCTGTATACTGCTTATTAACATCACCACCAAGCAATTAAAGAGAACACTGGAAAAACATGCAGCATATATTATGTAAATTCAGAAATGAACAAACACACACAGAAATGGTTGAACAATTATATAAGTAAAGAAAACACAACAAGACCTCCGTGTCCAGAGCAGTGCTGTCTGCAGAAGAGAAGCAGAAAGACAGAGAGGAACATTAGAAATAACAGCATATATCGACATCTTTATCTATAAATAACTGCACACACTTATAATGACTTGTGCCTAATGGAGCCAAACAAATAGTGCCAGCACAGCTCATTTACGATATCTCAGTCAGAGTAATCTCTGATACACACACACACACACACACACACACACACACACACACACACACACACAACCTTGAACCAATATATCATGTTTCTCTCATACTACACTGGCCATATAGTGCTGTAAAAGCCTGCGGTACCCGGCACAGAGAGACCGCTTACGTTTATTTAAATACACGTTCAGACAATCAATATCCAAACACAATTTCTGCCAAATTATGGGCAGATTCAAACCTCAGAGATGAGGTTACACTGATGACCATTACTGACCCTGATTTCTCATATTACAGTAGATAATCCATAAACTCCTTCCCCTGCTTCAATTCGTCTCATTCTCCCTCAAAGTTCACCTCAGACGCTTTAATGTCACTCAAGTGTTTAAATGTAATGGTGATGATTAGTTCAGCTTTAGTGTGATAGCTTCACGGCTCACTGGACCACGAACAATAAAAGTAAGGCTTCAGAGACGTCAGAGGTCAATAAACGCACAAAGACGCCTAAAGAACAGCCTTGGAGCTGAAATCTAGCTGGTTAATAAAGTGAACATGAGCATGGTCGACAGAGTATTGATCAAATCTTTCGTGTTGGGGTTGTGGAGGGTTACTCGTCCTTTTTGTAGTTTAGAGATAAAAAAACCCAACCGAGGGCCAACCAGTATTTGGGTGTTTAAATGGCCTGTACCACAAAGTACCCCCCCACCCCCCAAAAAAATGAATATAGCCTATATATGATATTTTGGAATTATTTATTTTGATATGTAGGCATGTTTTCATAAGATTTAACATTTAAAAATAAATAAATAAAAACAGTTCAGCTTCAACGCATTTTTGAAGTCAATGTATTTTTTACCGCTATTAAGACCTGTAAACCTATTTTGAAAATGAAAAATACTATATTACAATAATTAGAATCTTCATTAAGAATAATGAGAATGACACTGATATTCATAATATTTTCAATTATGTTTAATTGTGATGCTGATTGCTGTCATATATAATTTATAATTTATTATTTTTATTTTGTTTCAAGTCAACAACAATCAAACTCACATTTAGGTCTGGAAAAAACAATTTTCATGATTCATGATCCATTCCTGACAGATAAAACAAGTCACTTCCCACATGTTATCTTACAGAATATCCTGTTTCACTCAGAAATATGACACAATACAGAAATAAGTTGGATTATAAATGAAAAATCACATTTTGACATTGAAAGAACATTAGGTTTGGAAACACTTTACAATAAGATTTCATTAGTTAACATAAACTAAGAATGAACAATACTTCTATAGCATTTATTAATCTTAGTTAATGTTAATTTTACTAATACATTATTAAAATCAAAAGTTGTATTTGTTAACATTAGTTAATGGACTGTGAACTAACATGAACAAACTATGAACAGCTGTATTTTTATTAACTAACATTAGCATTGATTAATAAAATACTGTAACAAAAGTATTGCTCATTGTTAGTTCATGTTAATACATTAACTAATGCTAACGAATGAGACCTTATTGTAAAGCATTACCAAGTTCTTATTCTGATTGATTTTAAATATGAAATATTCTTTACAGGTCTCATGAGGTTGACCCTTAAAAAAAATGTTTAAAAAAAATCACACACTGAATGTCCAATGTCTGCAGAATATATATGCACTGAGGGATTTCTCAGATTAATTAAATTTCCTTTTAGATTTCTTGGTCAGTGACAGATGAAATTAAATTAATATTTTGGCTGGGGTTCTCAAGAGCATTGGTATGTGGGAGAGGTGACAGAAAACCTTTTTTACTCATTTGGATCAATGGTGTGTTTCCACTGAGCTCTGGCTAAATGCATTACTTTCATTAATAGTGGCTTTCAGAAAACTAACTGAAGGTAGAAAATCTTCTTTTAAAGACATACAAATTGCCATTCACCATTTAAATGATACAACTAAAATAACATGTCATATTTCCTAGTTAAACAGAAGTCTCAAATACTGAAACGTGTTACATTTCTGACGAAATATAATGAAAAACATTTTTACTTTTTTCTTAGGCACTGATAAATAGTGCACAACAAGACCAAGAACATTTATTGAAGTAATGTTCATGTCATCTCAACACAATATGAATAGTCATTTGTAATGCACTTTAATTATGCATTGATTCCATAATTTGATGTATTTCTGAGTGAAACAAGCTTAGGTGAAGTGATGAAGCAAGTTGTTACTTTTTGATGAAATAAAAAAACAAACAAACTTTTACATTTGAATAACGTGCGCTGATGAATCATTCACAATAAGACCAGCTACAAGTATGAATAAAGTAAACAGGGTCAAATTAGATTTTCTTGACTTTCATGTCCATCTCTATGAAGAATATTCCTAATACAGTCATAATCCTTGAATACTGAGATGCAGTGCAAATGTAAAGCATTGAAAATCTGGAGCAGAACTATATATTTCTGGGTTTGAAGAGCCAATAAAGAAATTACAATCTTAAAATATTAATTCCTAAACACAGCGAGGAACGGATATCTTTTCTACTGCAGATTGAGTAAAAGCAAAGCTTCACACATCTGCAAGTGGCAAAAAGTATTTAAATATCCACATGTTTTTAAGTCAGTCCTCTGTGAGTGCTGTGATCTAAATACAAAATAACAGAGCTGGCTTACAAACAGCATCAGCTGACCTCGTTGGGTCATAGCGGAAGAAATAAAATTGATATAATAAACACGTGAAGTGAGGACTGCCGGCTCGCACAGCTAGCCTCCGAACAAGACTCATATAAGAGTCCCAACAACACTGACCTGGTTAGCAAGCGCCTTTGGGAGGAGGAATTAGCATGTGAATGCAGTTCAGGCTAGAACTAAATGAAGATTGGTTTGGCAGAAAGAACAAATCCTAAGAGACCGCACTGTAAAAGACTCCTAAAACGTGCAGCCTGAAGAAGACTAAACCAAAACAGCCATGACACTCGGAGACACTCCATGACACTTCCTCATTTTATGCAAATGATTTCTGATCGGCACTCTTTAATTAGTCGAGGAGAAAATGAGAGCTGAGGAATTAAATTGGCTGTGTGAAAACAAGGAGCTAAACACCAGCACCACTGAACTGAAGAATATTTCTGTGCACAGTTTTCATCAAGGAGGATAAATCATTAGCATTCTCATTTTAAGCACTGTCAACAGAAAATCCTAAAAACATTTAAAAATATATATATATTAAAATTATACCATGGTCTGTCTGAATACTTGGTAGTTCCAGTCAGTTTAATGACCGTTCTATGAATGCGCTGCTTTCATTAAAGCGCACACACAGAAACTTCTTGTCAACACTGCCCTGCCACTTTTATTAGCAATTAAATTCGCACAGCTTCATTGCTAGTAGAGAAATGCTGCGCAGATGCAGGTAATTCACACGCACATCCCTCTTTCTCTCCCTTTAAATAAATGTTATAATTCAATCAAATAAATCTTACTGCACTACTTTATCTGTGTCTGATTTAAAGTGGACAGAATGCTAGATGTAACGAGAGGTAGCTGATGAAAATAACCGTCATTTTACTCTTCCAGTCAAATTTAGCGCTGCAAACATCAATGACAGCTTTAATTTGTCAATGCTGACAAATAACTATAAGTGGGATAATCCACAGCTAGCTGTGCATTAAACAATTTGAATGCACTCCACAGAAGCAACCGCCTCTACATCATGAATTAAAATCGTTTAATGCAAATACATACATATGTATGTCACATACGAATGCAGGTGGGCAGAGAAGATAAGTAAGGGATAATGTACATCTAGCCGTACATCTAATGTACATAGCACTGGTGACTTCAGTGACCCAAAGGAGCCTACGTTATCTGCTTTGAGCGGTTGTTATCTGGGAATAACTTACCTCTGGATGGCGCTATTTGACCAATCAGAATCAAGTATTCCACAGAGCCGTATAATAAACCAAAATAACTAACATATAGGAGCATACAAAAATGCAGGAAAATGAAAACTGCTAAACAAAGACAAGAACAGACAAATCAGAACACAATCTGAGGGCTATAAATACACAGTGAAACCAAATGGCTTAAAATGGAGCAGGCTATACAAAGGAATCAAACAATGAGTCACCATAGAAACAACTGGGAACATGTTTTAAACCATAGAAGAAAGAAATTAAAAACTATGCGTGACAATATAATATAAATAAAATATCTAAAAACTGCATATAGTCCACATTACAGGTCAACAAGTGCCTAATCATAAAAGGGAAAGCCCTAAAAAAAATAGCGCTCTCTTTATAGGGTGAATGTTTTCTTTTTAATTATTATTAAAATGAAATGCTCAACATGTCCTGTGCACCAACTTAGTGTCAGCAGAACAGTCTGTTCATTCCCTCATTATGCTAGTTCACAGTACAACACAAATCTGCGTCTAATTCACTGCCAGTCCAGTTTAATCAGGTGCTAAATGCACATGATAATGATGCAATCCAAGTATTAAAATGAAGTCATTGTGCATTTGGGTCAATGCCATGCCCTGCATATTTTTGTGTCCAAGAGCATTATCTCCTTTTAAAATAATTTGATAAATTCATGACATGCATTATTTTATTAAGGCATGTATATCTCTCTCAAATACTAATAAAATCCCTACTTTCAAGTGAGAGTAGTTTGGTACACTTTCCATGTCAGGTGGTACAACCAATGTAAAACAAAAAAAATGCTATTTTAACAAACTTCTTTATTGTATTTAAACATTACACATAGGTGTCTTTAACTATTATGTACAGTACTTGTCACAGCTGGATTAGTTTGAGCAGGATCTATATGCAGCAGTAAAACTGTAATAAACAATAAATCAAAATAACAAACACTCAGGAGATTATTAGCACACAGGAACAGAACAACCAACTTAAATAGACATACCAGCAATAGACATAAGAATGGACAAGGAACTGAACTGAACAAGAAATATATACAGACTAAATAAGTGAAATAACAAGGGGCAGGTGGACACAATAGGCTGCTAAGGTAACTAACATGTACACACTAGGAAATTTAGGCTGCATTTGAAATCACATACTTCCCTAGTATATAGTAGGTGAAAAAAAGTAAGTGACAAGAGTAGTATGTCAGATTTTCCAGTACTCATTAAAAGAGTAGGCAGAAAGTACCTGGATGACCTACTACTTCCAGCGCGATTCTGAAGTGTGCATACGAAAGACACTTTACTATCCCAAGAGGCCATGGGAGAGGATTTTTGGGCAGGAGAGGATAAAAGATGTAACTGATGCAGGTAGGTCACGTTATAATGTCCGGATTACATTCTTACACACATTCATACTATATAGAACATTATTTTTTAGCAGTCACAAAGTACTTATTCAAAATAAGTACCAACACAAGAAAGTATGTCATTCCGGAAGCAGCTTAGGTCAACTAAGGAAGATAGGAAATAAACACAAGAACTGGGAACACATAAAACTAAACCAAAAACAAACCTGACAGTACTCACATAAAAAAAAATAGTTTGGTACGATGTACTTGTCTGTGTTGTTTTGCAAAACTCTTGTGCTGCTATTGAGGTGAGACACGGGTAAGGTTAGGACATGGTTGGTGGTATGGGTAGGTTTAAGGGTGGGTTAAGGGGTAAGGAAAGGGTCAACAGTGTAATTATGTGTGTATAATTAGTATAATTAGTGTAATTATTACAGATGTAATATGCAGGCATTTTTTAAATTTAATTTTAATGTAAAACAAGTGCATTGTATAAAATTATAAATTTAAACTACATGGTAGTTCAAGAACGACACAAGCAGCGGATTAAAAATGATCCGGCTGCAAGAGAAACGTATCTTGCAAAAAGAAACGAGAGGATGAATCTTGTTTAGTAGTCTCAACTGACTTAAGCTTATGATTCTTTATATATGAAAAATATATAAATATCTTTATATATAGAAAAAAAAAACGAACCGGATTGGTGCTTGCTACGTGTAGCTGCGACCGCGAATGCCCAGAACTCCCACCCAGCTAAAACGGCAGCTATGGGGGCATGAACATAAAGAGTGTTTTTGAGCCTCTTAACAGACACAAAATGCAATTAAAATGTCTGTCCAACATGAACAGGGACCCTACATGTGAACAAGATGCGTTTAGCAACTTAGCCATTGTTTCAACTCACCTAAATAGTCTTTTAGACGGCAAGCTGTAGTCTCGCGCTGCAGTCCCGTGCTGTAGACGGAAAAGGTAAACAATGTCCAGGTGGGAGGAGCGTTGATCATGTGCGACGAGTTAAGATCAGAGTTGCTTACAAGTGAAAAGAAATGGTTCGTGTTTGTGCCTTTCCGAATTGTGGCAACAGAATGCGAAAATATAAGAGCTTAAATTTTCTTCGTGTTCCTTTTCATGACCTCGAGATTCTGCAGTTGTGGCTAGTTGTACTTCAACTTGATGTGCAAACTCCCGTAGAAGTACTACGGTCTAAAGATTACCGCATTTGCAGCGAACACTTTGACAAGGATGACTACACAACATTGCGGGGCCGTTTGAAGAAAAATGCCATTCCATGTACGAAGACGGGTGCAACCACTGTGGAGGTAATGTAACATTTATTTATCCTTGCATTTGGGCACACACGGCATGAGGAGAGATGTGCATGAATGTTTTTGTAGTCTTATTTACAAAGCTTTAATTATTTCACTAGCTTCTTCGACTTGAATTGTAATTGTATTGTAATTGTATTCGCTGCGAATGCAGTGATCTTTAGCGCGTAGTACTTCTACGGGAGTTTGCACATCAAGTTGAAGTACAACTAGCCACAACTGCAGAATCTCGAGGTCATGAAAAGGAAAACGATGAAAATTTAAGCTCTTATATTTTCGCATTCTGTTGCCACAATTCGGAAAGGCACAAACACGAACCATTTCTTCTTCACTTGTAAGCAACTCTGATCTTAACTCGTCGCACATGATCAACGCTCCTCCCACCTGGACATTGTTTACCTTTTCCGGCTACAGCACGGGACTACAGCGCGAGACTACAGCTTGCCGTCTAAAAGACTATTTAGGTGAGTTGAAACAATGGCTAAGTTGCTAAACGCTTCTTGTTCACATGTAGAGTCCCTGTTCATGTTGGACAGACATTTTAATTGCATTTTGTGTCTGTTAAGAGGCTCAAAAACACTCTTTATGTTCATGCCCCCATAGCCGCCGTTTCAGCTGGGTGGGAGTTCTGGGCATTCGGGGTCGCAGCTCTGCGTAGCAAGCACCTATCCGGTTCGTTTTTTTTTTCTATAGTCAGTACTCACAAAGGTCTAACGATCAAGATTAACTTAAAAATTGCCCGGAGTTCTCCTTTAAAATATGCATTATATCAATTTTGAAAAGTTTTTTATCCTTTTTTTAATCTTTATTTGTCATTATCCCATTTGCATCATTATCTGATTTGCATAATTCCATAGGTGAATCTATCTCTTAAAATAACACAGAGAGCCCTGCACTCTACATTCATTTATTCAATGTAAAACAACAAAATGCAATCTTTTCTGGAATCCATGTGTTGAATTTTGTGCCATTGTCAGATCTCATTGTAATGCCTAAAAAATGATTTGGTTTGTGATTTGTGGCTTGTGATTTAAGGGAATCAGAATTCCCTTAAGTACACAGAGCATCTGGCTGTTAGCGTGCAGCATGAATGAGCAGCCTAAATACAGTATCCTAACAGTACTCAGCAGAGCGGCGTTGGGTTTGCCGTGTGCTGTGACTGTGATTCTCACATCTAGGTCAAGAGCGTTTTCAGTGTGAGTAAGACTGGGTGGAAATTCCCTTGATTCCTGACTGACTGTAAAAGAAACACTGCTTTTGTGGGCTAAATTTTAGAATAGTGTAGAGACATACAGTTGAAACAATTTCAGATGTTTATGTTCAATTAGCATGTATTGTGTAAACTGACTATGAAAACACATGTTTGAGAAACTACCACTGGAAATAAAATAAAATGCTAAAACTGCTAATAAAACATGCTTGCGGTTATTTAAGGAATATTTCACCCTAGATGAAATTATACGCATATTCAAATGTGGTGCATCACATTATAAGACTTGCAAGAAAGAACCAATGCAGTTTGTTGTCATTGACATCAACCCTGGCCTGATCTGAAAATGCACATGAACAAATTGGATTGGAGAGAGCCATGTAAACATCCATCAAATTGTCTTTTTATGTTCCAAGCTAGAAAAAAAAAACTAATCCGGGTGTGTAACAACAATGAGTGAGATTAAATAATTTAGGGCTGCAACTAACGATTATTTTAATAATCGATTAATCTGTCGATTAAAAGCATTCATTTCCAACCCTTTATTCTAAAACAGAACTGACAGTGCAAAAAATCCAGTACAAAAAAAATGGACTAACACTAAAAACATCCACATGTATGCTTTACATCTGCCAAATATTTAGGCTTTTTAAAAATAAAGTGCACAAAAAGATGTATTTTTTTTGTTTAAAGGGACCTGAGCTGTCAGAACAATAAATAATTTATAAAAAATAAAGAAAAAGAAAAATCAGAAAACTTAACAGGATTTCTTTGAATGTCAGAACTTGTTCTCTACACTATACTCGCACACACTCACAAACTCTCACACTCACAAATGCACACACTCACAAACTTGTTTTTTGTCAAAGATTTTATAATCGTTAACAAAATGCATGGCTCGCACATGGATAATAGGTAATAAAAATAGCAATAATAATAATTATAACAGAAGATAATATATCTAGTCTATCCTAATATTAATTATAAATACAATGTATATAAAATATAAATACAATATAAAATAATATAAAAAAACAAATTCAATGGATTGACCACCTCCTATGGTGTGTAAGGTATTTTGCAGCTCATCCTCTCCGAGCATATAGTGAAGTCATTTAGAGTAAAGATTGAAAAATTCAGTGCTGCAAATTGTGGAAAAAATATTCCTCTTGTAGTGGTACTTGGTTGGGACAGACAAGAAAGTGTTTTCATCTTCTGTCTATCTGATTCAAATCACAGTCTGCTAATTCAGTGGTAAGAATTTAATTGTTTTTATTTATATTGTTGTCCATGTTGTCCAAATTCCTATGTAGCATGTACCAATTTACTAATGCTCAGACACACTCAGTCTCTCACACGCGCAGACACACTCAGTCTCTTTCGTGCACTGTCGCTCGTGCGCAGACACACTCAGTCTCTCTTGCGCGCAGACACACTTGGCCTCTCTCGCGCGATCTCGGACACACTCGGTTTCTCTCGCGTTTGCAGAGTTCTTTTATATAATACTTTATATATACTTTTAATAATCGATTTTTATCTATTTTATCGATTCGTTGTTGCAGCCCTAAAATAATAATAAGAACATTATTATATGTGGGAACTATTCCTTTAAAAAATAAATGCTTAAATATAAATAAAAATCTTGATGTTGATTTGTTTCTCTAGGATTAATGAAGGCCACAAAATTTGATATTCACCTTCACCTGAACACTGATATGCTGGACAACCACACACACAAACACAAAATCAATCACCAATTCTAACCACTCAACATCAAAATCTAGTAATCATCCTCCTGTCCATCAGAACAACCCTTTAATAGTGTCTGGGTATTCAGGAACCAAGACCTGAGAAAGACATAATTTATGGACAATGGTGGACCTCAAATGACTCAATCAATCGCTCACTGACCGAAACCTAGACTAAAATCCTTCAAGAAACAATTTTAAACAACTATGTATAAGCAATTCTGCACAGTTAGGATATAAAATACAAATAACTGGTTGGATCGTACCTCCTGCCAGAATCTGCTGTTCCAGCTCAGCCATCTGCTTCCTGTAAGCTCTCAGTGCTGCCTCTTTGAAGGTGGGACGTATCCTTTTTTTGGGTGGTGCTTCCTGCACAGGAACCTCTGTAACGTTTTTGTTCTCGTCCTCTTGTTCTACAGTCTTTTCTCCCTCATCTGCTCCCTTTGTTTCTGATGTTTCTTGAACCTCCTGCACCTCCTCTTTGCCTTCCTCCTGTTCTTCAATCTCTGCTTCTGGTTCCTCGGTTACTTCCACATAATCCACCAGACTTACCTCATATTCTGCTGTGTCTTCAGTCATGGGATTGTCGTCATACTCCTCACTGAATTCCTCATCATATTGTTCATCAAGGCTGCAGTCATATTCCAACACAAGGTTACCATCTTGAGAGATGTCATATTCTTGCGAGACATTGTATTCCTCGTCTTGGTACTGTTCCTCAGCCTCGTTGGCATTTGTTCTGTTTTCCAAATTGGCTAGCACTTGTTCCATCACCTCAACATAATGTGTCTCATTGTCCACAGGTTGTTCAGTAGATTGATCTTCATCTTCTGCCTTGTAATAGAAAGGTTCTGTGTAGACATCAGAGTCAATGGTTGTGCTGGAGCTGTTCGCTGTGGACTGGGACATGGTTCTGAACCTGCCCATGAATGAGGTGTTGCTCGGTTCTTCAACCGGGGCGCTGGTGCTTTGGGGGCCTTTATTCCATACAAAATCCAAAGCTGACTTTGCTCTTTGCAAAGTGGATCCAAAACCTCCAAAGCCAAAGGATTTTTCACTGAGGTCTATGCTAAGCCTGCTACTCCATGATTTGGGGACGTCCTCCACCTTCTCATTTCTAATCTCACTCTGGCTCCGGTACATGGCTGAAGATTTCTGGCCCTGCTGGAGGTGGTTCACATCTTGCCGCTGCAAAGTTTGTGGAGCTGATTCAGGCTTAGCTTGGATCTTCTTGGTCTTGGGCTTCTTTTCAGGTTGCTGTTCAGCCACAGGTCTAGGTACTGGTTTTGCTATGGGTTCAATCACAACCTCTGGCTCTGGCTCTGGCTCTGGCTCTGGCTCTGGTTCTGGCTCTGGCTCTTGTTCAGGTTCTGGTTCAGGTAATCGCTGTGCCATTTGTTCTTGTTCTGGTTCTGGCTCAAGATCTAGCTCAGGTTCTAAAAATTTAGATTCAATATCTATATCTTGGTATTGGCCTGTCTCAGGAGTGCTATCTAGTGTCAGAAAGGTCTCACCTTCAAATTGTAAATCAACCTCAAGGCATTTAGTAATTTTCTCAGGGAAACCAGGGTTAGCTACAGGGTCAAAGGGACTACTGATCTCAGAGATTATGTTCTGCTCAGTTGAAGCGTCCAAACCGGAATCAGTACCTTGTTCAAGGTGATGCCAATCTTTCCATGGTGAGAGGTCACCCTGCAGCGACAGCTGAGACCCACTGTAATGGCTCCTGTCCCCTGATATACAAACGAGACCATTACTCACACCACTGTCAATTGTCTCAGTGGTTTCAACTTCATTATGCTCCACATAAGGTCGTTCTTGGCTCAGAGTTTGACTGGGAGGACTAGCGTACCAGGAGGATGCCATGTCTTCCTGCTTCCGTTGCCAAAGTTCTTGATCTGAGGAGGAAAGCAAGGAGCAGCCATTGACTCTGCTGAAATACTGACTCTCTGAGAAATCCTCAGAGTAAGACTGGCAAAGTTTAGAGCAGTCAGATTCAGACCGACTGAGTTTGGGAGTGGAGTAGTCGCTTTGAGAAAGCCATCCAGGTGTTATGTCCGAGTAGTAGGACTTACTTTGCTTGTCTTGGTCATCGTAGGCTGTATTATCCGCATAGTGCACAGAGTAGGCAGAGTCATCGGCCGTCCTTCGGTGATCGTGAGACTTTTTCTTGTCAGATTTACTTTTTGGGGGTGGTTTGGACACAATTGCATATTTGTTCTTGTTTAATTCATCAAGCTCTTTGTCACTTTCCATGGAGTCCCAGTCATCACTTTCAGCCTTGTCTTTGGCTGAGACCTTGATGTCCATGCTTTCATACGTCTGAGAGGAAGCCATTGGCTTGTCTCTCTTTTCTTTTGAATCATGTACTAAACTATCGGTCGAGATGGATATTCCAGTTCCTTTAAGCTTATAACACTTTTTCAAAACTAAATCCCTGTCTTGTGGGCTTGAAAATATAACTACAATTGGTCGAGGTTTAGCATTGTAACATTCTCTTTGTTGCCCTAGTCGATGGGCCAGTTCAATTTTAAATGTCTTCCGTGCTTCGGCAAACCCCATTTTCTCTTTCAGGATTTGATAAATAAGCTCTTCTGTTTTTTCATACTTCTCCTCAGGCACATTTAGAAATCTCAGAGCAGCTTTGTTGGTCTGTTGGCTAATTTGTTTAATGTAATCATGGATGTCTCGAGTCTCACGTCTGGACTGCACAAAACCTGTTCGGAGCTGCTCGATTTCACTCTGCACCACCTCCACGCTGCTGGAGATCTCATCAATGGAGCTTTTGAGGGCGTTAACGTGCCCTCGCAGCTCTGAGAGCTCAGACTCAATCTGACTGATTCCCTGAAGTTCTTTGAAGATCATCTCCATCACATCCTGAGTCTGACTGATACATCCCGTCGAGCTGGATCCCGGCTCTAGGGTAGTGGTTTTCTGCTGTCGGCCAGCCCGGTCTAGAGATTTGCTTCTGATGCCAAGAGTCTTTCTCCAGTTGCTGGCCTCTGAGTCTGAGGACACACATTCTTGGCTCTTCTTCCATTTCCTCAGCTTTTTCAGGGCGCCCAATCGAAGAGTTTGGAGACTGCTGCGCTCTCCCCGTTCTCCCTCCGAGCTGCCATCAGAGGGCGCTAAACTAATCAAACTCTTCCTGTTCCTTCTTACTGGCATTGTAAAAGCTTTTTGTTCATCGAATCTATGGACAAGTTTTGCCTCGTTTAGAGAGTCAGAGTAATCACTATCAATTGACAAGACCTCATGAAATTCATTATTGTTCAGAAAGAGGGCATTTTTTGACAGACCATTGGCAATTGCTACACGGTAACTGAATGTTGGCGAGAGAGAAGAACAGTCGTTTTTTCCATCATCCTCCTCAAGAGATATATTGCGTGCCGACGAGCATTTGGAGATTTTTTTAACTGTGCTTTTCAGTGTGGTTGAGAATGTTGGGTTCCGTGGTTGCAGGTCAGGGGACGTTTTCGGTTCTTTTTTGTTTTCGCTGCTCTCTTTCTTCTTTGTGGCAGTTGCCAGTTTCTTTGTAAACATTCCTTTGCAAATCTTTACGATGTAAGACGATAGCTTCTTGAAATGGGCAGAAACCATGGAGGGAGATGTTTCAGCAGTTTTGCACTCTGGATGCAGTGAAGCAAAACTGGTCTCAAATCCAGCGGTGCTCAACGGGAAACACGCAGACACTTATGAATTTTGAAAGTCAACCCTGAGGTATAAGAGGGTCTAGAGAAGAAGTGACCTCAGATGTGGTTGTTCTGAGCAGAAATGGATGCACATCCTCAGTGAGGGAAATATTCAAGGGTGTTCTTCAGAAGAGGGCTCATATCTCTGAAAAAAAGAAAAAAAAAGAAAAATTTTGAGTTAGTTTGCACTGAAGGTCAATATGTTAAATGCATAACACTACACTGTACTGCACGATGAATCACTGAACAATTCTTCAAGAGCCCCAATTTAATAGGCCGCTTCTCATAAGGCTCTCAAATACAATTCAGCTGAGCTAGACATGTCACGTTTTGGGAGTATTGAGGGAACCTTCTTATTTATACAAAAACCAGAGAAGACTCTGTGCCACAATAGTATTGTTTTGGAGAGCCAATAATCCCCTAAACATCCTAACATGAATGCCTGTGTTTATATTATTGTACAAATCTATGTATTCCTAACAACAAGCTTCAAAATGAGAAGTACGCAGTTTGTTAGCTGTATCATGATCAATGGCGTGTCTGTTTAGTAGGGCAATATAACCATTAATCATCAAGTTACACCACTGTAAACTGGCTTTTGCCACATGTAGTATCTCAATAATCCCTACTACAGGCAAGGTACCTACATAATGAGCACAGCTGAACAGTGCAGTTCAAATGCACAAAAAAAACACAATATGATTATTAACCTGAACAATAAACTTAATTGTAAAGGACAAGACCCTCTAAGCAATGGGAAAGAAGTGGCATATGTTTGAAAATCAATCATTCAGACAAGAATGGTTTAGTCTGGAAGCTCATGTTATTCATAAATGGAGGTAAAAGGTGAGTAATAAAGTCATTATGCATCACTCCACTAAAGGCTCCACTTGTTGCATCTAATTAGATACAGTTAAAAATCTATAGTTATACATGTTAATTTATAAATATCTGTCAGTGAAAATAGCTACACAAACATAGCAATTGTCCTCTGTATGGAATTAGATAGCACATTTGACCTTTAATGCAGAACAGACCAGGTGACAGTGTGTGTGTGTGTGTGTGTGTGTGTGTGTGTGTGTGTGTGTGTGTGTGTGTGTGTGTGTGTGTGTGTGTGTGTGTGTGTGTGTGTGTGTGTGTGTGTGTAATAATGTACATTATAACTAATGTAACTTGTACACTAACTCAAACATTATTGACAAAGTCACACATAATTTGACCATCAGTACTTTTGTCTTGTTTTTGACTAAAAATATCTAAACATCCTTAAAACAAGATATGTATGTTTATCAGGTAAATTTATGTAAATAAGATAAAAAAGGCTTATTTTTTAAAGAATTTTGATTGTTCAATTAGGTTTAATTTGTCCCCCGCTGTTGAAAACAATACCATTTTTTCTTCTTGTTTTAATCATATATTTCAATATATTTTCTTAGATTTCTGCATAGCCCAAGAAAAAAACTGCAAAATATTTTAATTTCAAGATCAAAATTATTTGAAAACATCTGATCTAAACTGTAATAAGTTTCTAAAAACAAGACAAACATTTCGATAAAAAAAAAAAAAATTCTGCAGTGTTTCTGTATTTCTGCATTATTTTCTAAAATTACATTTTTCATATAAATAAAGCTTTTAAGGATCATTTAGATTTTTGGCATAATTTTTACTATCTATTCAACACAACCAAACCACTCAATAACAGACGCTAGAACATGGAAGCCAAATGTCACAATCACCAGACTCTCTGATACTTTTAATTAAACTAAGTATTTGGCTGGTAAAACTCCAGCATACGGCATGATTACGACTTTGGACCTAATGACATTTGTCAAGATAATTTCTGATGTCCACTCAGAAAAAAGTTTGGGTAACTGGGCAGTGGAAGCAAATGCTGAGACCAGAGGTTTCTAACTTCCTTTTCCAATTAATTTATTAGCTCTTCTGTGATTAATGGCTAAAATCACTGTCTCTTTATTAAACTATTACAGCATTACAGAGCTCAATCAATCAATCTACTGAAACATACAGATGAGACAATTAAATGTGATTAGAGTAACCGCAGTATTTCCACCACACCCCCAACAGGTATCAACTTTTAATTTACAGTGCTAATCAAATTTCACTGGATTTGGTGTAAATGAAAAACATGCTTTTGAAACATAAACTGAAATTTATGTTGATTCAGAGTCACATTATTTGGATAGCTAATGACAAATAAGTGTTTCTGCCTAACAAACCTATCTGCATACCCTAATTGACCAAATGTATGTGACACCACTACAAATGAACACATCTTGTTATTTGAGCTACACCATAAAATCAAGCATACAGCCATGCAATTATTTCAAAATGACTTTGTGCACAAAGCGATGTCTATAAAGATATGGTTTACTGACTCTGGTGTGGAAGAACTGAACTGATTCACTAATGCTCTCATGTCTCAATTCTGAAAGGGGGCAAAACCCTGCATACATGTTCCAAGATCTTGTGGAAAGGAGAATTAAGAAGAGTTAAGCCCTTAGAGATGACCAACACCCTACTTATGCCAATTTCTCAACAAATGATCTGAGCTGCTATCGACATTCATTTTATAGCTCTATATGCTTCTTATTAACTAATTTGTAGCCTATTTATTTTTATTTCATTTAAGCAGTTTAACAAGGTGTTTTAAGTTCTGAATTATGAAAGAGCAACCTCTGAGCAATAACATTTTACTCTCCAGTTCCACTAGTTAGAATACAAATTCATGTGAATGGCAAACTGTGCCATTCACAACAACCAAATCTTAAACCAACTTTCTGCAGATCCACGTGTGGAAAATGGGTTTCAGAACACTGCTTTCACTATCCAAATGGAACTGACTCAGGTGGTCGCCAAATGCCTGATTGTGAAAGCACCCTCTGAGGTATGTGCATTTATTTATAATTTTCTTTTTTCAGTCATTTATTAGTTTAGTTCATGTATTATGTAGCTGCTCCAAATCATTGCGCTTGACAGCATGTTGTTGAATGCTTCATAAAGACAGGCAGCTCATTAGCTACTCTCGCTTTCTCTCTCCCGAGGAAAGACGATCTCATGTTTGGCTGGCGGTGAGCTTGAGATGCAAAAGACATGGATAATCGATCCGATGTAGACGCAGGGCTCTGACCCCATACCTCACATACAGACACTCCTCTGACAACCTAGTCCCTCCTGATGCATATTTAAGATAGAGAGAGAGGGATGAGAGACAGCGAGAGAGTGAGAAAGAGCCCCACCCACTAACACAATTACAATCCGTTGCTCATCTCACATTCAGTCATCACCCCGCTAAACCTTGGCATGCACAGATCCCTGTCCACATTTAAACCTTAAAATCGCATTCATTTTAAAAATGAAGACGACTGACTTTGATGCACCTTGACCGAGAAGTGATGGATATCACTCATCAGGGATTCTGTCCCGGCATGCATCCACATGCATGCATGCATTAAACAAACGCTAAGCGCTATGCATGCTCTCAGTGCAGGCTTTAGCTGAGAAATGCAACAAATCAGAGCTGCGGGAATCTGAAAGCTCTCTCGATGATAATCCAGCGAGTGCTTTAATCATCCCTCTCTGCCTGCGAGAACATGCCACCAGATGTTCATCAGAGAGAAATGCGCTGATAGCAACAACGGGCTGAAAGCATCGGACGTACCCCCGCCCCCTCTTCCCAGAACAACGCACAAAGTCTAATGACAGAATGCTCAAAAGTGATCCACGGATGCATGGACACACGATGCAGAAAGCAAATGCATGATCCATTCAAGTGCATTTTAAGGTTCAAGATGCAACAGCTTAACTTAGTGAAGTAGACATACATACCCTCTCCGACAGCGCGTAAAATCCATCCACTACAGCACAGGAGCGTCCAACGAACTCTTAAACGTCTTGCCGTGAAGCACAGAGCATCCTCTGACAACGTAAAAGCCCTCAGTTCCACGTTTTGCTCTCTCCACGATCCATTCCTCCCTCGTCGCCTGCTACAGCGGCTGTGCTCAACTCAACCTTGGAATGAAGTCTGGCACGGCGGGCGCATGCTGTTGCAAATCACGGAAGGATCTTGGGTAAAAATCCCCTCCTCTCCGCCAGGCTCTCCCAGACGGAAATCGCAGTGCTCCGCTGGGCAGCAGACGGTGTGTCTGGGATGGTGAATGCCCCCTGTCTGGATGAACGTGTGTGCGTGTGTGAATGTGTGCTGAGAGAGAGAGTACGAGAAGCCCTTAGAGGAGTGCAGCCCTGAGCCTCTCTCTCACTCAAACAGAAAGAAACGCACAAAAGCCGCTGCTGCGATTCACAGACCTGCACACGTGACACGAGAGAGAGAGAGAGAGGAGAGAGAGAGAGAGAGAGAGAGAGAGAGAGAGAGAGAGAGAGAGAGAGAGAGAGAGAGAGGAGGATGGGAAGGGATGAGACACACTACAGGAAGGCGGGTTGAATGTGTGTGTGTAACAAAATATAAGATTGACTTGCAGCTATTAAACCTGCACTCAACATCTTGCTCTCCTTCTCTCATTCAGTCCATTTCATTCATCCTTTAACGTCATGTTTTCTAAGGTAAGCATCCCTAGTGCTGGTGCTCATAGGGATTTGAACAAACCTCTAACATTTAACATATTAAAGTTGAGCGTGTGTCGTCCTGCAGTTTTTGTGCTCCAGACATAGGCTACATTATTGCTTAAATCGTGTGTTGTTGAGGAGAGTGTGCGGCCACTTTACTCTAGGGGTGTAAAGATACCATAATGTCACGATTCGATACATATCATCTGAACTCACGATACGATAATAGTGCGATACTCCAAGACATAGTAAAAGGTTAAAGGACAAGTTCGGTATTTTACACTTAAAGCCCTGTTTTAAGATCGTTTCTGATGAAATAGAACGGTTAAGATTACAATTTGGACAAATGCTGCTGTCCCGAGAATTTTAGGTTTCTGTGTTAGCACCCCCCAACCTCCACAATGGTTTCATAGGGGCACTGGAACATTATCATTCATAAAATGCACTAAACTTTAGTTTACAAAGTTGTGAAACTCACCGAGTGGTCTGGGGTGTTCACTGATATGCTCACACAAAAATCGCTGCAAAAGATTCTTCCGAAATTATTCAGGCTAATGCTCTGCTTTACTATAAATGTGATGTTCGATCAGTAATAATCTCTGTGGCAGATGGACATACCCATAAAACACACAATTGCATAATCCGGTTAAAATTTGTCAGAAAATTATTAAGAACTGTTAACAAATCTCTTTCCCCTGTAGATTAACATGCACAGATGAATAATTTCAAATAAGACCATAAATGCACTTTAGGAAAGTACATCAAGTCCATTTTGATTTGATTTTCTATCCCACCAAGGGCAAATATTCAGCGCAAACAAGACTTTAAACTTAAAAGAATGCGTACAAACCTATTTACACCAGGGACAGCAGCATTTGTCCAAATTTCAATCTTAACCGTTCAATTTCATCAGAAACGATCTTAAAACAGGGTTTTAAGTGTAAAATACCGAACTTGTCCTTTAACAAAAAATATACTGTTGATTAAAATGCTAAATTTGGTATTAAATTGTGGGTGTAAATGAATCGGCTTGGACTTGGACTTGGTGCTGATAACCCAATGCACAGGACAATGGTGACACCAGAATAAAAATATTCATGATTCTGAAGCTGAAAATACATAATTATTTTAAACAAACATGCTTGCACTCTGTCACTGACATGATATATTTAAAATAATGTAGGCCACTTTTTACTGGTAACATAAGACATTTGGACCAACAAATATCCCCCCATTGCATTATACATTATATTCAACATTATATACAGTGCCGATCCTGACCTTCCTGGGGCCCTAAGCAAAATTCTGCTAAGGGGCCCTCTACCTGACCCTGTGGGTGAACGTGATTTCACCAAGTACCACATGTTCCTGGATCAACATCTTTGTTGATCCTGGATCAACTTTCCAATCAACCAATCAGATTTGAGGGACAAGTTTACAGTTTATGTCAAGTTTAGGCTTAGAATCAGGGTGAAGTCCTTAAACATCAGTGTTATTCACTGATCATTACCCTCTGATTTTAGGGAAAAGTTATGGGTAGGGTTAGGTTTAAGGGTAGGGATTGGGTAAGGACTACATTTTGGGACAGGAATGTTGATCCAGGATCAACAAAATATGTTGATCCAGGACCATGTCTTACTTGGCAAAAGCTATGTAAACCGATTGCCATTTACACGCAGTCACACCTGACACTTCAGTGCTCCCAATACAATCCTCCCTCCTTTAAACAAAACAGTCAAAGAATAAGTACAAAAATATAGAACAGAATGAGGTTCAAACAAACAATATTTATTGAATAGAGTATTTCTATAGAATATTGGCTGATGATCCAGCATCTCCTCTACTGACAAACTTAAGCATAGCACCTGCAAATTATAGATAACTCATTTTATAAGCTGCATCAGACCCATTCAAACTGGCTCCCAATTTCCTTTTATTCATTTTCAAATATAAAATACTATTAATACTATGACTTGGCTCTTGTAATATTTAACTAGTGAACTAATGATGCAGATATCAATAATCCCTGTGAGTGATGACATCATTGATATAAAAAATTAACTTTTGTACAAGTGAACATGTAATTCCTGATATCAAAAATAGACATTGGTTAATAAAAATGTAACTAAGGGGCCCTATAGTAAAAATAATCAAGAATTCACATTGCAAATAGTAAAAAAAAAATTATTGATATCAAAAATGCATGAACTGAAAATGAATAAAATCTAAAATGGCTTGCCATAGCATGTTAAAGGTTTTTTTTATTATGCATGTTGAAGCAATTTTTGATTTATGATTAATATTTACTGAGGGATGTCCATCCATATTGACCAGTATGTCCAGCTAGCTATTCAACATTTAAAATTCAATATAGCCAATAAATCAGTAGTCAAATTGTCAATACATTGCTTTCCATCTTGTATAATTAGTGCAGTTCTTTAGAGTTTTTAACTACACATTGACTGAGACTAGATAATCAGTGTATTGTTTTAAAAGTATATACTGTATAATGTGTACTTTGATGAGGAGTGCCATCATTCACGCCCATATATTGTACAGTATGTCTGGTCGTGGTCTCCACATATATTTCTGCTTGAAAAATGCGCGTTTCATTTCGTGCGCGCGCATATGAACGCATGATAACACACGCGACGCGGTTATCTTTTCCGAGCTGCAGTAAACAAACACCGTTGCACTTTGTCGTTCATCAAAAACAAACGTAATAAATAATTGTATTTTACTCTCACTTTTGTCAGGCACAAAGTGATGCAAGAGATGCACTGACTGCCTGCCCAGCTAGGTTAGCAAGACCGAAAAAACACAGTAGAAATGCACATAAACTTAACTTTGCTGACATCAAACTTGGAGAGGAGAGAACACAAGTTTACCTGATTGTTATTCCCGCAATTCACTCTCATGTTTTTTCCCCCCTCTTTTCGTGACCAGAAGAATAGTTTCACTTAATTTTGTCATGGATGTTGTAAACATTAATTGACGCGCTATGGCACGAGGGGGAGGCGGGGCCTTGAGTAATTTGCGGGGCCCTACGCATTTTGCGTAGTGAGCGTATAGGGCGGATCGGCTCTGATTATATATAGCAGTTAAATGTAGTACTGACACTAAAACTCTGAAAACTTGAATTTGAAATGTTATTTTGGGTGAACTACCATGATACATATTGTTGAATTTTTGTATTGCGATATATTGTGACATGATATATTGTTACACCCCTATACTTTACTGATCAGATGCACCATTTTCATTTGCTGAACCATAAAACAAAAGGAAAAAATAGCAGACGCACACTGAAGGAGGATCAATCACCTACAATCCAATAGCAACACCTAGCAATGCCCTAGCAACCCAGAACACTCTATGCAACCATCTAGTAATCACAAATAACACTGTAGCAATCCTAGAATAATCCTATTAGCAATAACCTAGAAACATTATAGACTGTATGCACCAGAGAAACATCTTTAGACATCTTTAGAATTTTGTGTTTGAACTTCTGTTTTTGCGGTAGCTCTATATATTTGTATGACATCGCTGTCGAAGAGTAATTAGCTGGTGAGGTGGATTTACTTATTGTAGAGTTAATGAAAGTTGTCAAGAGCATTGTAATGAAGCGGATGTCATAACAAATGTCAAATGTCAAAAAACACTTGTGGTGACCACTAATAGGCCTAACCAGGACAACCTAGAACAGCCTATATATTATATTATTTAAAATATTATAAGACGATATTTAATTTATAATAAATAAAACTATTAAAAACATGTGTTCATTAAAATAGAGTTGAAATAAGGTAAAATACAAATATTAAATGACTTTAATTCATTCAAGTTTCATTTTTTAGCACCATTAAAGGGTAACTAAACACTAAAACAACTTTTTTTAGTTAATTATCTGTAAGAATGGAGCTTCATAAATGCTGTTCATTGATTCGAGTACATTTTTTGACATTTGGGTATAAAGTGTTTAATTTTCAAATATATGGTGTAAAAACGTCTGAGTGCTGCCCTCTACAGGTTAAACGGAAAGCTCCTGCAGTAGGGGTACTCTCTGACGTAGAATACTCTCTGACGTCACTCGGTCACGCCCTTGCTGCGAGCTCACCACGCCCTTGGCAGCCCCTGGTATAAAAGCATCTGGTTCCGTCAAAACTACTGTAGCGAGTCAGGAGTTGGAATTACGAGTATTGAAAACAATCAGGATAGATACTGTATATATTAGCATCTAGTTAGCATAGCATTTATATAGTTATTTAGATTATTTCGTGTAGCCTAGGTAGTTACTCTCGCCTATCGCTCCAGTGTGCAACCTGCATTTTACGTGGGATTGCTTCTCCAACGCAATGGAGGTGGAAATGGGCTTCTCCACACAGCTCACGCTGCCAAACGCTGCTCTTCATACCTGCATGAACTCCACCACCGCAGCGGCGTCATGATGTGAGTGAGCATATATTTTTAATCACAATTTATGTTCCTTCTTATTAGGCTAAAGTTAATCCTCTGGTGTCGACAAACGCGCCGGCGCGTTTTTCTGATTATTTTTTTCACATAGCAGCAAAATATAATGAACGTAATAGTAATAATAATCCTGGAAAAAATTACCTCAAAATGACTGAATATAAGAATAATCGGATGCCGATCGCGATGCGGGAGTCAAGACCGCAGTTTGAGCTGGTGTCCACAGACAATTCACCCTCCTCCACTTCAGGTGAAGGTGGGGGAGAAAAGTTCTCGACTTCAAATGACCGCTCTGTTGCAAAGCTACTTGTGTAAGACTGGAAAAACTTGAAGGACTTTAAGAGAGGGCCACTCTCTGAGAAAACAAAGGAAATTAACATTTTAACTCCCCCTCATGCACTACTGAGACGAAGGTCTCACCTCCCTCATCCTAATCTACATTTCTGTCCCCCATTCTTCATCCTGGCAGAGATCTCCCAAACTCACACAAGAATCTAAATGGTTTAATGTGAATGATTATGATCTAGTTTTATACATATTTGGTATTATTTGAAATGTCTCGGTACGACTGGTAAAAATGTCTCATTCCCAAAGAAGTAAACCCAAAAGGTAATAAAGTTCTTAGGAAGTTAAGAAATATCTTCCACACCCTCCAATACTGGAGGGTGTGTCTTTGAGTTAACACCTTCGACCATTTGACTGAATGCTAATTTTCCACTGCTAGCAAATGGTGACTTACAGGTAAATTTCCACTGTGAATGATGTTTAGATTTGAAATGAGGTCTGGGTATATAATGAAACGCAGCGAGAGCTCAGGGCCTTTTCTATATCTGAGATCGGCCCGTGAGGCTGAGAGTTGCGAGACTCTCAGCCTCACGCATTTCTTGTCGGGTAAACTTTTTCCTCTTTGTTCTAGAACATTTGATGGTTTGCATTGATTATCTTTCAATTGATTATGGAATTGTAATAATACATTTACCTGACATAATAAATTGTTATATTTGATTATTCTAACAGACTTTGACTTTATTTTCATTGGAGTTAAAAGGAATAGTAAAACATTAACGTATATTTAATGATGCAAAGATATCATTGAAAAACCTTTTCATTTTATGGAGTCAGATGAAACGAGTTAATACATAAGATAAAATGTATTGCATTTAACCAAAAATACTTTGCCGCGAGAAAAGACAGTAACACGCAGAGACCTTCACCTGTATTATTGGAAACCCTCATTGGACCAATAAACAGGCTTACAAAGTGGTGACCTCGACGTGATCTCGCATCACAAGCGAGCAACGTCTTATCCAGCAAAGTATTGGGATTTTGAAATCAACTTGAGGTTTGAACATCTTCTCTTTCTTCCGCCGTTATGGTAAGTCAACTTTTTCTTCCCTTTTTTAGAAGTGTTGAGAAAATGTTGTTTGCATTGTTACGGATCGGAAAGCCATTTGTTTAGTCCGGAACTGAAACACGTGAGGACGTGATAGTGGCGGCGCAGATGAAGAAAGAAACCCCTTGTTAATAGATTTTAAAGATATCCTTGTTTGCCTACGCAACGAGAAACGAAACCTAAAATTTGAAATCATCTTCCAAATTATATTCTATTATTCGATTAAGATCTGTAAATTTGAGCCTCAAGATTTAAACTCAGCATGTTTTCTCCATTGTTGCATGGCCTTGTTGAAACAAACGAGCAACACGTGATTAAAAATGAGCAAACAACAGAAAGAAAATTCTAAGTTTGTAAACAATCGGAAAACATGTGATTTTATATAAATAGGCAAGTCGATGCATTTGTTTATGAAAAGCAAATTTGGGGAAAAAACAGGATTACATTATGATCACAGGTTAAAATTTAGATTTCAAGGCTAAGCTAAATGCTATGACCATGCGTCAGATTCCAAAGCTAAGCTAAATGCTATGACCATGTGTCTCCCAAAGATGATTAACAGGATATGGGACTAAAAAGCTTAGTTTTTATTTTTGGATTTGTAATTGTACTTAACACATTGTGCTCATAGAACACACTTTATGGTTGTTTGTGCTACTATATGTGCACATAGGCTAGTTAAGTTTATTCTTTGAAACACATGATTGCTTAACTGTAAGTGTTGGATGTAGCACTTAGGTTAAGGCTGTAGATGCCATGCATTCTAGGCCATGTATCTTGTGTAAACTGTGTAAACGTGTCTATGAGAAATTTGTTTGCCTCCTTATACAGGAGCATAGGATTGCCATGTGGTTACAATGTGTTTTCACAGTGCATTTGAAATCTACAAAAGAGAAACAACAAGCTTTAGAGAACGCATACTTTACCTCTCCATTCTATGGGAGCTGTTTTTCGCCTACATTTATAAAGGGTTACGTTTGAATTAATTCTGAATTGCTCTACAATTATTTTCCCAATTAGAAACGGATTCGTATGTTACCGCAATTTTTGGATCAGATTGGTGACGACCAATATTCTACACAGGTTCAAGTGTACTTGGTTTGCAAAGACGAGTTATTTCCGTCTAGAAGAGCGAAATGCTGTTTGACCGACCTAGATTCGGGTGCGTCTGCTTTGTCTATTTTGGTTTAGCGTTATTTCAGATAAGTGTGACGTGGGACACCACGGGCTTGGCCATTCCAAAGCCATTATAAGAGAAGTGAAGTTGGTCGACTAGTGTCTTTAATGGTGGCCAAAACCTCTACTGAGGTAAAGTGACTAAATTAAATTCAGACAGATGCAATTCCATGGGGGCTATGAAAGTACCTTTGATTGTGTATGTGTGAATACGGCAAATCTCAGGTATATAGCCAATTACCTCTGTTCTGTGATGAAACTGATCGGATTGTGATCGTGAGACCAACGTTAAGACAGAAAACGTGAGGACCTCTAAGCGACATAGTTTCCTAATCTAAAAACGGGGAAAATATAAAATAGAGTAAATAGAATAATCAAACGTTAAAATGGCCACGTTGCCTTTATGATGTCTTTAAAAAGACTAAATTAAACGAACAGGCATTTGAAATCTACATCAGAAACCGCGAATGTGCTTCTAATCAGCCCTGAGCCAAGAAACCTTTTCATATTCAAATGTATTGACATGAGAATGAGCAGAGATTTGACCATGTGTTTAGCATGTGCTTGCGGTCATTGGGTGTTAACAACAACAGAATTCCTCATTGGCTATCAGCCTGGCCGTTGTTGTACATAGCCTACAATGCACTGACCAGTACAGCTTTGACACTTTGACAACTAAGTTGTTCCAGAGACTCTTTAGAGACCAGAAACAATATAATTTAATTTATATTCCTAATTTATATAATATAATTGTATTATAACTCAAATTATAATATACATTATATTGTAATCGCCAAGCAGGGCATTAATTGGAGAAGTGTGACATTAATCCTTTCAATTCGATTTCATTGGCCTGCTACCCAGTGCCAAAAGGGGAGGGGATGTGCTTTTATTTTTTGCCTTTACAAAAACACAACCAGAAGTGTGGCACAGGTAATAGCAAACCAAATCATCCTTGACTGGGACGCACCAACTAAAATTGAATCTGATCAGAGAACTAAATTTACAAGGAGGGTGTGAACAGAAGTATCACAGCCTTTTGCATGTCACAAGAGATCTGCACACGTGTGAATGACACCACAGAAAAGCAAATGCTGAGCGGGCAGCGCCGAAACAGGTGAACTAATTTCTGCCCACAGATCTGACTGTAAAGAGAGCAACTTTGAAATAAAGCCATGGGCATCGACCCATTTGATTTTATAAAAATATGAGTCTGAAAAACTCTGGTTAATCCAGAATATTTCCCCAGCAGAACTGGGAGCTCTAATGCTCATGACACAGCAGACTGTGAAGGCTCCACTGCAAGAGCAGCTTTTAGGTGTCACACACTGCACTGAATGGACATGATAATGGAGCAAGGAGAAGAATTCCACATGTCTGAATTTGAAACTGTTGAAAACATCAGAATTAACTGTGGTTCTCTCTGCATTTGTTTCTGTCTCAGGTGTATTACTGCAATTCCTTGAAGGACGGATGCCAGGATGGGCCGGACCCAACCTGCATCAGAGCCAGGACAGCGGGATTGTTAGAACATAACCTAAGACTCGGGAGATGGGTGAAAAGACACTTCAAGAGGCCATTAACATCACACAATAGCACACCACTATATAAGCATGGCCTCCCAGTATAGAACTGGAACTAAATTTACAACACAATTATTATAGATTAGATTCCACCCATCTCCTAGACATGAACACTGAACACACTCCTCCATCACTACACCCTCACATCACCATCACCTGGAATAGATCAAATCTATCCAGGCTGAACACTATACATCATAAGAAGATCACCTCACTAAAGACCTATTGTACATCTTCACATTAACAGATCCGGATAGCTTCACACACATAGGATGGGAAAGCTGATCCCATGACATAGCATACGCGATTCACAACACTCTGCCAACTCATGGGAAAACACTGGAATATACATATTAATGGCTACAGTCACAAATCAGTGCAATGCATACAATTCTACCCTGTCATTGACTGTGACTTAGCCAACAACACACACACACACACACACACACACACACACACACACACACACACACACACACACACACACACACACACACACACACACACTCTCTCTCTCTCTCTTTCTCTCACACAAACTCTCACACTCACACACAGACACACACTCTCGCACCTGTTGCAAGGAATGAACAATCTCCATTCTTGAATACATTTAAGCATGTTCCAAGTCACTTCTTAGATTTGCATAAGTGGCTGGCATTGGAAGATTCCTGAACAAACACTGATTATTATATACATATGCATTTATTGAATAGTATTGTTGTTATTACATGACTTCTTGATCCATAGAATCTATTTGATTGCTTTGATTACACTGACCTCTTGCTGCATTTTCTTTATATAATTCAGACCAAAAAATATATATATTTAAGAATTGGATATTTAATATGAGACATCCTTACCATTCAGGACCTTCAGAAACATATGAGACAGATGTACCATTCGCACTTGTTGACAAGAACATGGTATTTTACATTGAACATGACATGGTTTTGTTGCATTATGCGTTTCTATGCATTTCTTCACGAGTTCAAGTTCATATGTGTTCAATCGTGAAGCGGACATTTAAGATGCTTTTCAGATGTCTCACACAAGGCAGTGTGAAGCCAAGGAGAGCCCCTTCATCCATCGAGGTCTGCCCAGACAACCACACCGCTGAAGGTGACAGGATTGGTCAAGAAGGGTCAGATTATCATCATGGGGAAGGTGCCAGAGAAGCAGAAGTTTCTCTATGAAGGAATGACACGTCGACTGAACAAGTCACAAAGGTCCAGATTGACTCTATGAACTTTGCTCACATTCTAGGCTGAAACGCAAGAAGAAAACCTGAACGCATTCATCCACCTGCTGAACTCAAGCTACATACACCTGGCGAGACCAGGTGTTCTGCAGGTGAACAAAGCCCTCTGAGCTTCTACAGATGCTAACATTGCAAAGACAATTTTTGAGTTACGTCTCGAGGATTACAACAACCGTCTTACTGTGACCACGTAAGTGTTCATCTGAATTTGACCCACGTGGTCAAGAGGCCAATCTGTAAGACTGGAAAAACTTGAAGGACTTTAAGAGAGGGCCACTCTCTGAGAAAACAAAGGAAATTAACATTTTAACTCCCCCTCATGCACTACTGAGACGAAGGTCTCACCTCCCTCATCCTAATCTACATTTCTGTCCCCCATTCTTCATCCTGGCAGAGATCTCCCAAACTCACACAAGAATCTAAATGGTTTAATGTGAATGATTATGATCTAGTTTTATACATATTTGGTATTATTTGAAATGTCTCGGTACGACTGGTAAAAATGTCTCATTCCCAAAGAAGTAAACCCAAAAGGTAATAAAGTTCTTAGGAAGTTAAGAAATATCTTCCACACCCTCCAATACTGGAGGGTGTTTCTTTGAGTTAACACATTCGACTATTTGACTGAATGCTAATTTTCCACTGCTAGCAAATGGTGACTTACAGGTAAATTTCCACTGTGAATGATGTTTAGATTTGAAATGAGGTCTGGGTATATAATGAAACGCAGCGAGAGCTCAGGGCCTTTTCTATATCTGAGATCGGCCCGTGAGGCTGAGAGTTGCGAGACTCTCAGCCTCACGCATTTCTTGTCGGGTAAACTTTTTCCTCTTTGTTCTAGAACATTTGATGGTTTGCATTGATTATCTTTCAATTGATTATGGAATTGTAATAATACATTTACCTGACATAATAAATTGTTATATTTGATTATTCTAACAGACTTTGACTTTATTTTCATTGGAGTTAAAAGGAATAGTAAAACATTAACGTATATTTAATGATGCAAAGATATCATTGAAAAACCTTTTCATTTTATGGAGTCAGATGAAACGAGTTAATACATAAGATAAAATGTATTGCATTTAATCAAAAATACTTTGCCGCGAGAAAAGACAGTAACACGCAGAGACCTTCACCTGTATTATTGGAAACCCTCATTGGACCAATAAACAGGCTTACACTTGCGTCACTCCATTTTAGCTAGTTTGACAGCAGCTGTCACTGCAGGTCTCAGGTGCCCAGATCCCCCCCCCCCCCCCCAACCCCCCGCTCAGCCCCGCCCTCGGTTCGTCCCCTCTATCTCACCTGGGGTCTGCCCACTTTTCCAGCATTTTTCAAATATTGCCAGTGGGTGGAGTCAGGCTTTGACCAGGGGTTTAGTTACCCTTTAACATAAAAATCACACAGGACAGTGAACACCACAGAAAACAATTAACAACACCCTAGCAACCACCTAGAATATTTTTGGACCATTTGCACAGGCAAACCTTTCTTAAGAAAACAAAATATATAATTATATATGCATGTGTGTCACTCACAACTTCCATGAGTAAAACTTCAATGATACCCTAATACTCTACACAATATTTGAAACTCACCATCTGGACTTTCTGTAAGTAGTAGACGTGTAGGCCTATAGTTAGTGATCTTTTACATTCTCTCTCATTTGTTGTGTCCTCGTTGAATATGATTATGATTTCTGATTCGTTTAGACCCGATAGCTGAGAGCTCTGCTCGCTTAATTTAGCCTCTGTGCTATTTCCAAAGCTTTTATTATGATTTCTGTATCACTCAGGAAACAGGGGATGTGTCATGTAATCCCACAAATAGCCACTAATTTGTCTCGCCTCCCAGCTAAATTGCCTTCTAGACTATTTTTCCCAGTGTTACAACAGAAAATGGGTGTGTGAGTGAGGGAGATAAAGGGAGAAACGCATAGGAGAAAACCGAAGGAAAATGAACTGGAGCCAGAAGGAAGCATGAATGGAGACTGAATTTGGGATGTTAATGCAAAACACGGGTCTTTGTCGCCCCCTAGTCTAGACACAACTAATCGACAAACATAGGGGGCAGAACTAATCCACAGCTGTTCGTCTACCATAGGTTCTTTTTCTGGCACAAAAATAGCTAATTATTCAGGCTAATGCTCTGCTTTACTATAAATGTGATGTTTGATCAGTAATAATCTCTGTGGCATATGGACATACCCATAGAACACACAATTTCATAATCCTGTTCATAAAGTCAACATGAAATTATATTTGCAAACCATTTTAAAATTTGTCAGAAAATTATTAAGAACTGATAACAAATCTCTTTTCCCCTGTAGATTAACATGCACAGATGAATAATTTCAAATAAGAACATAAATGCACTTTAGGAAAGTACATCAAGTCCATTTTGATTTGATTTTCTATCCCACCAAGGGCAAATATTCAGCGCAAACAAGACTTTAAACTTAAAAGAATCCGTACAAACCTATTCACACCAGGGACAAAATTAATTTGACAAGCGCAGAGGACCTGTAAGTCTCGGTTTGAAATTGTGGACATCCTTAAAGGAATAGTTCACCCAAAAATTAAAATTAGCCCATTATTTACTCACCCTTAAGCCATTCTAGGTGTATATGACTTTCTTCTTCAGATGAATACAATCGGAGTTATATTAAAAAAATGTCCTGGCTCTTCCAAGCTTTATAATGGCAGTGATCGACTGTATATTTTTTGAAGTCCATCAAAGGGCATCCATCCATGATAAAAGTGCTCCACATGGCTCTGGGGGGATACTAAAGTAAATTATTATATATTATTAAATTTTTCAACTAAAATAACTAGCTTCCAACAGACGACCGTACGCATCGATTTACAGCGAAAGAGTAACCCTTGACCTTGATGCACAACTTAATGACGAACGCGGAATTGCAGAGGATAGAGCAAAACAAAACACCAGTCACGAATTAGAAGTCTAAAACGACAATTTTTAAAGAGAAATGTCGGAATAGCTTGAGTTTGTTGCCCAGCCCTGTTTGTTTGAACCGCGAGAGGCATCAAAGCTTACACTACTCCAATAAGCTCGTTAGGCTATTTTTAACAGTTAGTTCCGATCCTCGAATCTGACTGGACAAGAGGCTTTCTGCTGATATTTCACCAGTATCATCGTCTTCGTCTCTGCGCATAGACAGGATGTCACTCAGCACGCAGTTAAATTGTTATCCCAATAGGTGGCGGCAACGGACAGTCTTTGAGTGAGTCATTAATATTCATTCAACGATCACGTTCAAAAACTCTGATTCATTAAAAGATAGATGTAATGAAACAAGGTGTACATTTTTTTTTTACCCTTCAAATTGTGCAAATTGAAATTGCGAATTGAAAATACGCCTAATGGAAACACGTCAATTTCGCAAAAACTCCCATTTATCGTAAACAAGTTTTTACGCTCGCATGAGGTGTTTTTTCAGGCAATTCGAAAATAAATATTTCGCAAAACTGCATTGGAAACAGTTTTTGCGCATTTACAGGCAGGTGCTGCCAGTTGCACCAACAGGGCTTTACTAAGCCTGGTCCTAACTGCTAAGTAGGTCTTAGTTAAGACCCGTCTTTAGAGTTGACCTAACGTCGGTTGCACCAAACAAACTTAAGCCTAGGCTTAACTACGCCTGGTCTTAGCGATGCGCGTTCATGTGAATGGCCACGGAACTATATCGGTTGCCTAGCAGCGTGCGTTGCTGGGGTTACGTTGTAAACTATCTTCCGCTGTTTGGTTAACTTGTAGCCGTATCAATGGAGGATCAAAGAAAAAGGAAAGGAAATTTCACCGACGTTGAGATACGAAAGTTAATAGAGCTGTACAGTCAGCACAGACACACACGGACTGCCAAGCAATTAAACGCAATAACTAACAAGAAGAAACAAACAACATGGAGACAGATAACGGAAGCGATTAACTATTGCTCTGACTCCGGCTGCCTTCGGACAAAGAGCGATGTAAGGAAAAAGTGGAAAGACCTCCTGAGCAAAGCAAAAGAAGAGGACCGACCGGCGGGGGTCCTCCCCCAAAAACTTCGCACCATAATTGTGGATATCTTTGGAGAGGATTCCCCGGCTTTTATTGGTTTGGTCGGTGTGGAAAGTGGCGGTACCGACCTAGAAACTGCTGTCTCTCCAGAGATGGATGACGACCACTCAAGCGAGAGTGTGAATTGTGAAGGTGTGTAGCCTATATATAAGAGTAGCCTACAATAACAGTTTTATTAGTTGTCAGATAACAGTATGCCTATGACAGATTCTCTGTATTTTCAGACTCGATAGAGGCGCCAGTCACTCCACAAAGTTCGTATGAAGGCAGCAGCGGTGCACCGCCGGTGAAAGGGAGGGGGAGGCTGTATAATATGCAGCAGACACTTCTTGAAAAAGAAATTGTTAGAGTGGGGGCTGAAACAAATAAATTACAGACCGAGCAGGAAAAGCTGGAACTTGAAAAACAAAAAATATTGTTAGAAATACAGTTGCTCCAACAACAGATAAACAGGTAATCTTCACCTATTTCTGAAGAGGATGGGCGGTCTTTTGTAATTCTGTAAATAAACCTAATGGCAAATTGTGTGCAATGAATTAATGACAATTATATGTACATTTAAAAAAAAGTTTATTATAGACCTACTGGACTTTCTTTGTGGCCTATTTTTTATGGTTTACAACCTGCAGATAATTAGTAGAATTATTTTAAGTGAAGCAATAGTTAACACTTATAAAGCATTAATAATGCGTGTACGGACTAGTCGTCCACCGACATCTTCATGCCCTGCATGGTCCACAGGGTCGACACCTTCCTCCGGCACCGGCTGATGGTGTTGCCTAGGGAGAGGGATCCTCTTGGTGACGCAGATGTGGAGGACAGTGCACGCTGCTATTACGGTGCAGACTCGCTCAGCGTGCATCCGTATCTCTCCATGAAGACAATGAAACCTAGAAAAAATAGTTAAAGGGGGGGGTGAAACACTCACTTCATCTCATGTTAATCTTGAGTACCTATAGAGTAGTATTGCATCCTTCATATCTCCAAAAAGTCTTTAGTTTTATTATATTTATAAAAGAAAAATAGGCTGTACTGAGTCTTTCCGGAAAAAAACGAGCGGGTGAGGGCGGAGCTAAATAATCACGAGTGCGTGAAGCTTTTGCTTTGAGAGCGTCTGGAAGCTGTGGCATCCCAAGACAAACCATGGCTATCAATCAGATTCAGCCATACATTTTTGATGTATGGGCAGTGAAATGGGGGAAAAACACAAGGTCTCGAGAGTTTTTTAAAAGTAGAAATGATTTGAACTTGAGTGCAGTGTTTTTAGAACACCATGTCATGCGCGAGTTTTACAACATTTGTGTGTGTTTACTCGTGGTTTATTGGACATGATTTGGTTTTACAATAAACAAACAGACACCTACAGTGGCCAGCTAAACAAATGTATTTAAACACACACACACCATACATCGCATGCTCCATAGATGCATTAATATACATGATAATGTTGTTTACTTGCTGTGCTTAAACGATAGTTAACAACACACTTTATCGTTGGGACTGCTCCATCCTTAAGCATTAGACGATCTGCAAAAGCCGAGCACAGCGCTTTAATGGGCATACTGCTTTCGCTCTCTCGCTCTAGGCTACAGGTGCGCGCGCGCCTTTCCGGGAGAAGTGCCCTTAGGACCCGTATAAGGAAATTCCGGAGCATCTGACGTCACACACGCCCATACTCGAAAAAAACTTTCCGAAACTTGTGACAAAACGGAAGGAGTATTTGTGGCACAGAAATACTCCATCAAATGTACAACTTAATTTTTGAAACGTTGTCCATGTTTAGCATGGGAATCCAACTCTTTAACAGTGTAAAAAACTCACTATGCATGAAATAGCATTTCAGTGCCAGTGATACTCTGCGGATGGCCCGACATGCCGTGGATTTGTGGACATTAATCATGTCTCCAACAGTGTTTTGAAACGCACCATTTGCATAAAAACGTTGCGCTATTAACAGCTGTAATGCCGGTGTAAATTCTGCGTTGTGGTTCGACACAAACTGAAAGTCGGGTGACAGCTCTTCAACAAGGTCATATATATGGGTCAGTGACAAATAAGGTTTGTCAAGATGAGAAATTCGAAAATCTTGTAAAAACTTGTTTTAAAATCATGCATCAGGTATGTTAAAATGTACATAATTATGTGTATTTATGTTGATTTCATGTAATTAAAAATGACATTTGCACCATTTGCTACGAAAGTTAAGACTGCATGTACCTGAATGTGTCAAATGGTGTAACGGCCAAAGAATGAGAAATATTAAATATTTTATCCACCTGGACGGCATGTAGGTAAGTGTACATCTAGAAATAAATACTTTTAATATATCACACGAAAATAGATTTTATTTGAGTTATCTCTAAATGTAATTTTAATGTGTTTTTGCAATATTTGGCAAGACATATTATGCTGAAAACACCTCTGTTTTCTAAACAATCTTTGACAAATTATGTAAAACCATATTATTACACTAAACTAGATTATTCAATTTTATTCCACATTAATGTTCCTGTATATAATTATATTTTTATGAAAAATACTGGTTACGCCAATTGACAAAAACAGTTAAACCACCTGACCATGTTGCTTCTAGAGTCAAAGGCCATTGTTTGTTGAAGAAATTGTGACTGAAAATCAAGCATGAAAGTCAAGTGGTTTACTTTTGTCAATGCTGAAAAAAAATAATCCTGAAAAGAGCTAATGAGGTTCATTCTCGTGTTCTGCAGCACGTTTGAGCTTCAGCAAGAAGAAACGATGTTCATTCTTGTGTTACGCAAAACGTTTGAGCTTCAGCAGGAATCAATGACGTTCATTCTTGTGTTACGCAGCACGTTTGAGCTTCAGCAAGAACCGATGAGGTTCATTCTTGTGTTCTGCAGCACGTTTGAGCTTCAGCAAGAACTAATGAAGTTCATTCTTGTGTTACACAACACGTTTGAGCTTCAGCAAGAACCAATGAGGTTCATTCTCGTGTTCCGCAGCACGTTTGAGCTTCAGCAAGAACCAATGAGGTTCATTCTCATGTTTCGCAGCACGTTTAAGCTTCAGCAAGAACCAATGAGGTTCATTCTCGTGTTACGCAGCACGTTTGAGCTTCCATAAGTACCAATGAGGTTAATTCTTTTTATGCAGCACGACAAGATTCATTCTTGCACGTTTGAGCTTCCACAAGAACCAATGAGGTTACATTGGTTACATTGAACACTTGAAAAGTTCAAAATAGTAGGTTAGTTTATATAAAAAATTTAATCAGCATCATAAACTAGTGATATTTGACTTAATTGACCCCTAACAGAATGGCTTGTAATAGGAGTCAATAGGTGTAACCGATTACACCATTTGACATTTCAGTTTAAAATCCAATTTTACAGGCATTATCATGGACACCTATGTAATCATGTGACCTTGGTGGTAATATTTAAAATGTAATTTTTAAAGTTAATATTTTTATAATAATGATAAATTAACCATGTATTCCCGGGGTCATACCATTTGACATATACTTAAGAATACCTGACCATACCCTAAAATTGTCAAATTATCTCACATTTTAAAATGAGTTAATAACATTTGCATGCAGCAGTTAGGCTGAATTTACACTGCAGGTCTTGATGCCCAAATCCGATTTTCTGACTATATCCGATTTTTTTGACGACCCGCTTAATTTCATCTTTTAATGCAACACTATGTCGTTTTTGCTCTTGGGGTCCCCCTACAGTTGGGAAAGAGTATTGTCTTCTACTACTGTCGTAAAATCTGTCATGGTTACACCAGGCGATACACGTGCGCATTTGTTGACGAGCCGATACTGTCTTGAGTTCTCGCGGGCAGACTGCCAGCGTTGCGTGTGAAATGTCTTCATCCCAGGTACATTGGCATATATTTCAGCATGTCATATGAATATAATTTCATGGGTTTTATTTTTTTTTTCAAACTTCAAAAGATCGCGTAGCTCACGTTTACAAGACAGCGTCATTATAGTAGCCTATTGTCTACTGTTTTACATAACGGATATGCTAATTCAATTCAATGTTTATGTGGTAGGTAATAGCCATATATCGTCAATATTATAATATCAAGCTTGATGAAGTCATCAACAAAGTCAGCAAAACATTGGTCTCGAACGCGGGCATATACGATCTGTGCCACATGAGAGGAAAAAATCGGATTTGGGTCACTTGAACCATGCAGTGTAAATGGGGCCTTAGTTTCACCGTGGTCCGTCTCTGTGATATAATTTCCTGTCACATGATCTTCTTACACAATATAAAAAAAATGACTCCTTGAATCGTGGTTACACCACCTTGACACTTCAGGAATTTTACTTGACTCACATGATTCCCCAAATTAATTATAATATTCACAACAATGATGTTCCATTTACTTTTATTTACTGATAAATAGTTCTAATGTAAGATTATGCCAAACTAGCTGATATGGTGTTTTAATGAGAATTTCACCTTTTTTAAACAAGATCAATTATTTGGTACAATATTTTGACGGTTACACCACATAGACTCTCAAAATGTATTAAACCCAGAATTTTTAGACTTGGTCCTCAAAAAAGAGCATGTATGCAAGTAATTTGCCATTTTATTTTGAAATTTTAACCCTTTTAAATTTAATAAAACCTCATGGACTCAAAAAAATGAGCATTGACCTATATCTCTCCGACAGAATCGAAACCTCTCAATCAGCTCCTCATCATTGTAAATGTCCAATGGATTGCTTCTGTCCCTAATAACTCTGTCCCGTCTAAAAGCCCGCTCATTCTAAAGTCTGTGTATATGGCGCGCCATGTCTTTACTGCTGAGTTATCAAGTGGTTACTATAGAAACTTGCCTAGATTTTGACTTTACGCCTGCTACTGACTTTAGATATATCGCCCAGTCTTAGCGAGAAGAGGACTTAAGCCTGGATGGTGCAACTGTCGTAACTATTAGATCAGACTTAGAATGCTGAGTTAAGACCTACTTACCTTAAGACCAGGCCTTTGGTGCAACTCCTGACGTAGATGACACAGTATGTTTGGACAGAATACGAGACAGAGTTCTAAGGTTAACTGAAATGAAATAGGAAGTAAAGGTGTTATAACAGATGTGTTAGCAATTTTATTTTTGGTATGACACTTAAAACTGCTGAAGTAGTTACAAGAGGGGGAAACAGTAATGTTAGTTCTGTTTTGTTACTAGGGTGCAGCCATCTTGAGCATCAACGGTCTGTGACGTCACTGGCAAGACAGGCTACCTTGACAGCTCCAGCAAAATGGCATATCAAGAGCATAACAGATCGAGAAGGGGGTCTTATTGCATTGTGATCTGTCCAACAAGTGAATATAACACCTCCGATGCCATCAAGGAGCGAATAAATTGTTTGCAAAATGACTGTGGCATAAAGGTGACCACGGCGAGTCCTGTAAAGAAGTTCCACTCACCCGTTAGTTGTTATCATTATGTTCACCACCTTCACCGTAGATCACCTTGCTAAATTAATCCGACATCAAGGATGCTATCCAATATAAGCAATATCCATTGACGACACTCGCAAGATACTGGTTACCGTGATTTCAGCTGCTTTCAAACTGTGCATGAGAAATGCGACGGCGCGCCTTTCCAGTTTAAATTTGACGAGCGCATGCCTAAACGCAATACACAGACAGCCAGCTGTCACAGCGCGTTCACTAAACTAAATTCTCTTTATCGTGTTATTGCATTTAAAGTCTCAAAAACACCAGATTCACATAGTTGGTTTTGTCTTAAGTGAATGTAAGAATTTGTGTATTTGTATCAGTATGGATCCCTGCATTACTGTAGTTCTTAAAGTGACAGCAGTCTATATAAGAATCAGTAGGCAGTTCAGTCAGAGTAGCAGTAGAGACGCCTTACATTAGATTAGTAGCCAGTGATACCATGCAGTGACGTCATCGAACACAGCTGCGCTCTGAAAACAACAAATTTAAATTTCAGTATTGGGAAAAACTTCATATACTGTATATATTTTGTTTTTAATATTATTTTTGAATTAGTTTGTTTACAATTTTAATAACCAACATGTTATCGAATTATATTTTTTTCATTTCAGTTCCCCTTTAAAAATTATAAAAGACAAAATAATTACAGCAATAGTGGATTCTAAACCTCAAAGAAATGCCACAATCAAGACCTCGAAGCAGATATGAGGGAAAAACACCCAGAAACACCAGCCGCTCCAAGTATAAGGGTCTTTCCTTACCAATGCTTGGATAACACACATGTCTCCTTCGATTAATAATGGCCAGTGCAGTGGCTGGGATATACGTAAACCTACCAACATCCGTCGCCATGATTTTTGGAATGACTTATCGCAAAAGGGAAAAAATTATGTTTTAGTCGTATAACATCGGTTAATGGAAACGTCATTTCGCAATAGTTTTTTGTTGACATTTAGAAAAATTCGCACAAGTTTTGCACAAATCTGTAATTTAAACGTGCTTACTGTCTGTTTAGGCTTGTTCAGTGCAAATCCATAAAGCCTCTGGACAAATCACCATGATAAACAAAGCCTTGTTATCCTTATTAACTTATTTAACATTCAATACCCATGCACGAAGTTCAAAACAAGAAGGGTATAGCCTTATGAAAAAAAGAAAACACGAATATTGTGGTTGTTGCGTTTACTTGCATTCCTCTGCATTTGGCTTGTCAGTAGCGTGACACTACAATATTGCGGTTTTCGCGACAGCCCTGCTTCAAAAAATATACAGCCGATCACTGCCATTATAAAGTTGGGAAGAGCCAGGATATTTTTTAATATAACATCGATTGAATTCTTCAGAAAGAAGAATGGCATATACACCTATGATGACTTGAGGGTGAGTAAATCATGGACTAATTTTCATTTTTGGGTGAACTATCCCTTTAACTATTTACACCAGAGCAGAACTCGCTGTTATGAAGGGGCGTAAGATTACCCGAACACATGCTAAGCGGTGCATATCACAACACACTGGGCCAGATAATCAATCACAGCACATTTTGTAAGGAGCATCATCGAAACAGAAACTAAGCACTGCGTTCAAGACACACTTGGGAGTGAGAAGCTGTAATAATGTAAATATGTGAAAAATAATGTTTTTTTCAAACAATCAAGCATGAAAGCGTATTCTAGTACACCCCAAAAACAATATCAAGACTTCGTAAAAGGGCATTATAGGACCCCTTTTAGACCTTTTGTCTTATTGAAGCTTGACTTTATTTGACAAAAGCTTGATTTTCATGTAATTGTACGGAGAACAACAAGCATTTATTATTTTGTGTTTCCACAGAAGAAAGAAATGAACATAGGTTTGGGTGAACAGAGTCCTTTTCGTGTGAACAGTTCTTTTCTTTAAGAACTGTAACAATTTGCTCTTGGTGTGAATACAGTTTTCATCTGCAGGTTGTTTTTTTTCTTGTGAACAGGCCTTAAAAGGAGGGAAGGAGAAGTTCATTAAGTAAAACAACTTTTACAAAACAAAAAGTGTGCCAAACCAATTAAACTGCACATTTGTTTAGGAAAATTGGACAGTTGCTCTCACAGCTGTTTAACTGTAAAGTGGACCTTATGGTCTCTCTCTCTTTATCTCCCGTGATATAGCCAATCATCAGTCTTCCTGTGCCTCTTGTCCGGTCATGTATCTTTGCTCTAGATGAGTCAGAGACATTTAGGCATCAATCCTGGTTCACAGTGAGTCCCTCCATGACCTACATATATGGCACACAGGAGAATGGCCACTGCATGCCGCATGACATACACACACATGTGTAGTAGTCATAGATCATTCAGTACATATCATACAGTCTCTCCACAGTAGGAATTTTAAATTAACTGGAGGCGATTCATCACGAGTGCTGTGATGCCCAGAAATATCATAATATTCTAAACAACATAATATAAGCTCGCCACCAAGGGAATATTCAATGGATTATGTTGTTTGACAGTAAATGACAATCATTTAGGATCATTTAAAGGATCATTTAGGATCTATTAAAGGCTGTGATGTCACATTTCATTCTGTAATTTTTCAGTAAACAGAGTTAACCTGTTATTTGCCAAATGCATGTGCATGGGTTACACATGGAACATAAATTGTATCATATTCATATCTATATGAATATTGTAGATATTCATATCAATATTTATATTACATTTATTGAATATTTTGTTTAATGTTGTTTTGTGACTGGTGCATTGACATGCTCCTCAAACATGCCTGCATGTAAAACTGAGAAATGCATCTCTTTAGCATTTGAGAAAATTGTTTTAAAGGTCACAGCAGAGCAGGATGATATGAGACACCTGAGATTTCATCCGCACATTACTGGAAACATTAAGAGGAAACGTCTCAGGTTACGTATGTAACCCTGGTTCCCTGAGAGGGAACGAGACGCTGCGTTGAGACGCGGTGGGAACGCTCTGCGTGATTGCGTCGTGAAGCACGTGTATAATCAGTCCAATGGAAGAACGAGACGTCACCGGCGGTGACGTCATAGACCAGGAAGCTATAAAGCACACCAGAAATCAGACCGCGACAGCTTCTGAAAAGGCCTGAAGCAAGTCGATCAGGGCATGCAGGAAGTATGGCAGGAGAACGCAGCGTCTCGTTCCCTCTCAGGGAACCAGGGTTACATACGTAACCTGAGACGTTCCCTTTCAAGGGAACTCGAGCTGCGTTGAGACGCGGTGGGAACCCCATGTCCACTACACCATAATGAGAAATGCCCGTTCTGTGTGGAGTCCTTGCGCACACTAAGAAACAAGCAGCCTAGCCCCGGGAGTGGAGAGGTCTAGGTCGTAGAATCTGACAAATGTATGCGGTGAGGACCAGCCTGCCGCATTACAAACGTCCTGCAGGGAAACCCCTGAAATTAAAGCCTTAGAGGCAGCCATACTCCTAGTAGAATGGGCGCGGACAGCCATAGGTGAGAGCTGTCCGGCCGCTTCATAAGCAAGTGAGATAGCCTCAACTACCCACTTGCTCATTACCTGTCTAGATGCAGGGCAACCTTTCTTGGTTGAACCGAAGCAGACAAATAACTGCTCTGATCTACGCCACAGGGCAGCTCTGTGAACGTAGGCATCCAAAGCCCTAACGGGACATAACAGATTGAGACCTTCCTGATCTGGGGTAACGAAAGGTGGAGGGCAAAAAGCCTGCAGCACAATAGGGCCCGCCACATTAGTGGGGACCTTAGGAATGTAACCCGGCCTAGGGTGTAAAAATGCTTTCACCATACCAGGTGCAAATTCCAAACATGAAGGAGCCACCGACAGGGCTTGCAGATCTCCAATTCTCTTGATAGAAGAAATAGCGAGAAGAAATAGAGTTTTTAGTGTAAGGAACTTCTCTGAAACCTCTTCAATAGGCTCGAAGGGAGCCAGGGCCAGACCCTCAAGTACAATGGCCAAATCCCAAGCCGGTGCTCTAGAGTGCAATGCAGGCCTAAGCCTCAGTGTACCACGGAGAAAACGAGTAATAAGAGGATCTCTCCCAAGAGAAGAAGCCCCCAAAGGGGAGCGATAAGCAGATATAGCCGCTACGTACACCTTTAAGGTGAAGGGAGATAATCCAGCAGAGAAACGGTCTTGAAGGAAATCAGAACTGTACCAACCGGGCAGTTAGCAGGATTTAAAAAACGTTGTCCACACCATGTAGAGAACAATTTCCATTTCAATGAATATAGTTTTCTCGTGGAAGGAGCTCTGGATTGAAGGATGGTCTCAACGACCTCAGTCGAGAGACCGGATTCTAAGAGCTGGGCCCCCTCAGAGGCCAAGCCCACAGTTTCCACAACTCCAGGCGAGGGTGAAATATCGTGCCCCCTGCTTGAGATAACAAGTCCCCCCTGACAGGAATCTCCATGGGAGAGCCGTGCAGAAGGGACACTAGGTCCGAGAACCACACTCGGGTCGGCCAGTGCGGGGCTACTAATAATAGATGAGCCCCATCCCGGCGAACCCTCTCCAGAACTCCCGGAAGCAATGATATCGGGGGGAATGCGTACAGGTGCAGCCTCGGCCACTCCTGTACCATAGCGTCCAGTCCGAGAGGAGCTGGATATGTGAGGGAGAACCAAAGCGGACAATGGGTTGTATCGTAAGATGCGAAAAGATCTATCTGAGCTTGACCATAGTTCTCCCATAGGAGCTCCACCACCTCGGGGTGAAGTCTCCACTCCCCGGGCCTCAGCCCCTGTCTTGACAGGATATCTGCTCCCACATCAAATACCCTGGAATATAAACTGCCCTGAGTGACAGTAATTTTCCCTGGGCCCATAGGAGGATCTGATGAGCCAGTTTGCATAATAATAGGGACCTCAGACCCCCCTGATGGTTGATGTAAGAGACCACCGATGTATTGTCTGTGCGGACGAGCACATGATGGCCTCTCAGGTCTGGCAGGAAGTATTTGAGAGCCTGAAATACCGCCATCATCTCTAGTCGGTTTATATGCCACGAAAGCTGATGGTCCTGCCAGACACCTGTCGCCGAGCGGCCACTCATGACCGCCCCCCAGCCTGTGAGGGAAGCATCCGTCGATAGCGTTACGCGTCGACAAGAAGCCCCCAATACTGGGCCTTGGGCAAGGAACCAAGGTTTCTTCCACATGACCAAGGCACGTAGGCATAGCCGCGTGACCTTGATCGTGCGAAACGGATTTCCCCTCGGAGAAAACCCCTTGGTCCTGAGCCACCACTGCAGGGGTCTCATGTGCAGAAGGCCAAAAGTAACTACGTTGGACGCAGCTGCCATGAGACCCACCAGTCTCTGGAACTGTTTCACAGTGAGTGACTGGCCTAGTTTTACCATATTTACGGCTGTGAGAATCGCAGAAATACGAGCTGGAGACAATCGTGCTTGCATAGTTGTCGAATCCCACATCACCCCTAAAAAAGTGGTCCTCTGGGCTGGGAGGAGCACACTCTTCTTGGTGTTTAGCCGCAACCCCAACCTTTTTAAGTGAGACAGAACGACATCTCGATGCCGAACTGCCAACTGCTCGGAACGAGCCAGGATCAACCAGTCGTCGATATAGTTTAATACGCGAATGCCCTGGAGTCTCAGAGGAGCCAGCGCTGCATCCACGCATTTCGTAAAGGTGCGGGGTGATAAACCTAGGCCGAATGGAAGGACCCGATATTGGTATGCTTCGCCCCCGAAAGCAAACCTCAGGAACTTCCTGTGATGAGGATGAATGGATACATGAAAGTAAGCGTCCTTCAAGTCTATTGTGACAAACCAGTCCTCGGACTGAATCTGTGATACAATCTGTTTGAGTGTAAGCATCTTGAACTTGAGTTTCTGAACTCTGCTGTTTAACTGACGCAGGTCTAGAATAGGACGCAACCCCCCATCCTTCTTGGGAACGATGAAGTAACGGCTGTAAAACCCTGACTCTCTGCTGGGAGGAGAAACCCTTTCTATAGCCCCTTTTTGCAGAAGCGTCAGTACTTCTAGTTCCATGACCCGAGCCTGCCTTGGGTCCACCACTGTGGGAAGGACCCCTTGAAATCTGGGCGGACGAGAACCGACCTGAATTCTGTAACCCTTTTCTATTATACGCAGGACCCACTGAGAAATATTTGGCAGTAGTTTCCACGCTGCCAGAAATTCTACTAAGGGGACCAGTCTCTCGAGACTGGCCTCGGGATTCGGTTGTACGGACATTTCGGTGCCCTGAAGCGGCGAACCGGCAGGGAACAACCGAACTGACCGTTCTACGATCCTCCTCGGAGAATCGTATGGGGACGCTGACACCTCGGTGCCCTGAAGCGGCGAACCGGCAGGGAACAACCGATGTGGCAGCGCTGCGACTCTCCTCAGAGAATCATTCCCCAGAGGGTGCCGAGGATGAATGATTTCTCGAAATCGTCCCTCCTCGGAGGGGACCACCCTCAGAAGCCTGACGCCTTGGGCGTCAGGACTTCTTCTTAGCCCAAGCCTTCTTAGAGATGACAGTCCTCAGATCTTGCCTACCCCTAGCTGGCCTGGACTGCGACCGCCACCCAGATTCCCCAGATTGTGGAGGAGCCCGAGTGGCGACGCTCTGTTTTTGATGCACTCTGTGCTGTGAGGAGCTTGTACTCAGATGAGACTGCTCGGATTTAATAATCATTTTTCGCCCAGCAGTCTCGGGGATATTGAAACGTCGAGGAAGAAACCTCTGGAACGCAGCCGATTGTTTTTTCGTTTCTTGAAACCTATCGACGACACAGTTGATAGCGTCGCCGAACAAACTTGAAGGTGACAGTGGCGCGTCCAGAAGAACAGACCTATCTTTATCCTTTATATCAGACAGATTTAACCAAAGATGCCGCTCCGTGGCCACCAGGGCTGCCATAGAACGGCCCACTGATTTGGCCGTCTCCTTGGTGGCCCGGAGAGACAGGTCTGTTGCGCGACGCAATTCTCGAATTGCGTCAGCGCTGACTTCCTCACGTTCATCGATATCCTTCAGCAGATCAGCCTGGTATGCCTGCAGTATAGACATAGTGTGCAGACATGACGCAGCCTGACCTGCTGCCGAATAAGCTTTACCCACCAGCGAAGATGTAGATTTTAATGGCTTGGTGGGTAACGTCTGGGTTTTTAATGATGACGATGACTCGGGAGAGAGATAGCTCGCGAGCGTCTCTTCAGCCCGAGGCACCTTAACATAACCATAATCAGATGCACCCAAAACATTACTGTAACAAGAAGTTTGTGGGTTAAATACTCTGAATGACGCCGGTTTATTCCACGATCTCGAAACCTTATTGTGGAGATCGGGAAAAAACGGGAGTCCCCGACGTGGAGGCTGTGTTTTAGATGGTAAAAATCTTTCATCTAATAAACTTTTTCTAGTAACACTCAAAGAATCATCGGCTGGCCATTCAATATTTAATCTAGCTACAGCACGAGATAAAACCTCCATAAGCTCCTCATCATTATCGGAGGCATGAGCTGGCGAAAACTCAACATCCCCCATATCAACACTGACGACATCCAGATCCTCAGAACTGGATAGCCGCAACAATGGTGCCCCAACCTGGGAAGGAGAAGCCGCAGCGCGGGCTCCTTCCTGGGCAGAGGCACCGGATCCAGCAGGTAAGGGTTGAGAAAGGGCTGGGCCCGTCTCAAGCCCCGCTACTAGATCCATATGCGAACCCCAAGATGAAAGCCTTCGCTGTGCCTCGGCAGCAGCGGGACCCGCACCCCGGGGAGCGCGAACCGAACCGTCCTCCTCAAAGAACGCCCGGCGAGAGCGGAGCGTCCTCACGGACAGCTTCTCGCAATGCTCACAGTCAGCTCCCTCGAGAACTGACTGGGCATGCTCCACTCCCAAACAAGCAACACAAAGCTGATGTGTGTCCCCACCCGTGATGAAACGAGGGCAAGGGACAACACAACGCTTGAATTCTTGTTTCGCCATAATATATGTATATATATATATATATATATATAGATAATGTGCTTGTGACAGACAACAATAAATAGACGAGGACAGTATACAGAGAGCGCTTGCTGAAGGCAACAGAAACTGTCGCGGTCTGATTTCTGGTGTGCTTTATAGCTTCCTGGTCTATGACGTCACCGCCGGTGAAGTCTCGTTCTTCCATTGGACTGATTATACACGTGCTTCACGACGCAATCACGCAGAGCGTTCCCACCGCGTCTCAACGCAGCTCGAGTTCCCTTGAAAGGGAACTATATATAATAATGCAGGAAATATGCATTCAGACAAACAAAGTGTTTGGACGGAACACGGGATTCAGTGTCTATAGAAATAGATTAGTCAGAAATGAAAATTCTCTCTTTATTTATTCTCCTCATGTCGCTTAAAACACATGTGACTTTCTTTGTCTGTAGAACACATAAGGTGAATTTTGAAAGAATATTCTACAATTTTTTATTGTATATAAAGTAAAAAACACTGGGGCTTTCAGTTCTCAAAATGACAAAGATGTTTGGGTTGGTATTTATTTATTAGTTTATTTAATTTTTATCAGGAAAGATGCATTAAATTGCCAAAAGTGTCAGAAAAGACATTTATAAGGTTACAAAAGATTTATATTTATAATAAATGCTATTTCTAATTTCTATGCAATAAATAATCCTGAACAAAATGTATATCCATCTCCACAAAAATATGAAGCAGCACAGCGGTTTTCAACATTGATTAGATAATAATAAGAAATGTTTCTTGATCAGCAAATCAGCATATTAGAATGATTTCTGAAGGATCATGTGACGCTGAAGACTGGAGTAATGATGCTGAATATTCAGCTTTGCATCACAGGAATATATTAAATTTTAAAATATATACAAATAAAAAAACACTTATTTTAAATATGTAATATTTCACAACATTACTGTTTTTAGGGTATTTTTGATCAAATACCTGCAGACTTGGTGAGCATAAGTGAGCATAAATTGTTTCAAAAACAAAAAAGTCTTACCAACCCCAAACTTTTGAATGGTAGTGTATATTTTATATATAAAAGTATATTTTGGCATATACCAAGTAATTTTTTTGTGATGAACGAAACAAAATATAAGCCATTATACATTGAAAATCTGTAGTTCTCAAATCAAATATGACATCTTGTTAGACGTGTTTAATCAGATTTTGATGCTCTTGAAGTCAAGGTGCCATTTTTGTGCCAAGACCATTTTCAGAACTTCGGCGAAGGGAATAACAAAGGTTTATTCATCACACAAAGCTATCATGTGGCATCATCATACCATATAGTACTTGATTCCATGAAAGAGAGAAAATCATATGGGTTTGGAATGACACTAGGGCTTGTAATGGATGACAAAATTTAATTTTGGGATGAACTGCAATAATGTTATCCCTTAAAACTCAACTTTGATCATCAAAATGACATATTTAAACGTTTTTTCCTCGGAAAAAAATCTTCATGCCTTAAAATAGCTTGAATGTAACTCTACATGCTTGCCTCATTAAGTATACGAGATTTTATGAATATGCAAATTAGCCCCACCTCCACTCACTCACACCAGGGCTGCGTTTCAGTCCACTTTTAGACACGCACTTGCGAACTTCCCTGAGCACTTCCCCTCGGGGGAATCCCTGCCGCCATTTTAAAGTGCGTTCCACTTCGTGAAGTGGACAAGGGAAGTTTATATGGACAGACCCTTGTTCCCTCGATGACTTGTACACTTCAGGCAGCTCCATATCCCACAATGCAACACGATTGTGACGTCACCGCAGATCTCGTCTAATCAACACCACCAAAAACCACTCTATGATATATTGATTATATATTTTTTTATATAAAACAACCCAAACACACCTATATACATTTGGATGCTGCATTAAACAAATTCTTAAGGGAAAACATTTTTAAATAATAAATCAACTCCATAGCTGTTTCCAAGTGATCACGGTCTTAGGACGTTCCAATTCAGCCCATTGCAGTTTACGCCAATAGTGGGCATTCATGCAACGTAAGCAATGACGTACATCCGAGTGAACGAGACGGAGGGAAGTTAGCGAGTGAAGGGCATGACAGTTTTGGACTGGAATGCAGCCCAGCTCAGAGATCCACTTGTTGTTGATCCCACGCTGACGTGATTGGTTACAAGGTAGTTTGTGACGTCAGAAACACCAACGATTTCACACCGCGTTTTTGAGACTGTCTTTGGTTCACTGCAGTTTTAAGGAGAAAATAGTCAGCAATGGTGTTGACTTATGAATTTGTACATGGTTTGTCTTAAAGCATTAAAACCACCATATCCATATAAACAACATTAAAAGCTTCATTTTTTCCACTGGGGGACTTTAAATAAACAGCAGTTTTGTTCCACCAAGATGATTAACACTTGTATATATCTTAGAATATCTGATGGTGCCGTTTGAGCAGCAGGAATGTTGCAGAAGCACAAGACGGATGGAGGAGGATGATGGTAATAGAATTTGGGGGATTTCCCTTGTGTCACTCACAGCAGTCAGTACATCACATGCAGGTCTGGACTGCTGCATTGCAGTTGAGAGATGGTGTACTACAGCCCATCAAACCCTGAATCTAAAATGCTGAGGAAGAGAAAGACAGAGGAGAAAACACTCAAAACACATCATCACTCACTTAAACATTCATAATCACCAGAACAAACACATTCTGTTTCTTATCAGACTGAAAAATACAGCACGGCCCTCTGCGGCTGCTCGTTTGACATTGTTAATCACAAACGAAAGTCTTAGATTTGCATAAACGAAGCTGATTCTACATCAGTAAACACAAACCAACTGTACCTGCCTCCTTATTTCTGTAAGAAAATGGAAAGCAGAGGCAGTTGGATACCAACCTCCTAACTGAATCTCAGCACCATGGCAGAAGATATATGGACAGAACCATTGACGTCTGCACTGACTGACTTCATTATTCAAGCTTTGGTCTTCAGTATCTGTCACAGCGATCTTCTTATCCCATCATTCCAGATCTTGAAGAAATTCCAACTGAACTTTAACTCTGTAAGTATCTCTAACTCATATCTCTGAACACATGTGAGTCTATTATTCGTGTGAATTGGCATACATTGAGTCTCGCTATCTGTTTCTTATTCATATTTGCTGATTAAAAGGGTACGTAAGTAATCTGCTTCATGTGGAAAATCTGGTTCAGGTAAATATGAAATGGAAATCATGCTGAACAGTGAGTAGAACATACAGGTATAAGTAAATGGGTGAATCTCATGAAATCTGTCAAGAATCTGTTTCCTCAAATACTCTTTATCAGAATGAGGGGAAAATGCTGGAATTAGTTAATAATGGTACATTATTTAAATTGAAAGGTATGACATGGAAGTATATGTTGCACTGATTGCTGTTAAATAAACAAATTAATTACAGTAATTAAACTGTAATAGAATAAAAATACTATATTTACAGAAAAGAGAATCATAAAAAAATCCTAATATTTTACAGTTATAGAGTGAGGAAACTAATGCCAAAATATTAACATTTTCACTAGCTTCACCTAACTGTCTAAATCAAAACTCTTGAATACCTTGAATACTCAAAGATTTGCTACAAACAAGTTGTAGCATCCAGGGATGCAAACACATGTATGGTCAAAAAAGAGAGAGGTAATCGAAGCCCTCGCCCCGCAGCTAATATCTAGATACTTACATTGCCACCAACCCCTGCCCACCCCTATAGACACATAGAGTAAAATGAAATTAATAAGGAATGTTGAAAAGAATGATACTTTGAAACTAAACCGCCAGTAGGTGGCGGCAGGCGACCATCTAATGAGCAAGTCATTGAGTCATTCATTCAAACGATTCGTATCAAATGGCTGATTTATTCAGAATGAGGCAGTTTATGAATGGGTAATTGAATCTTTGACTCAACCAATTCGTTCAAAATGCAGAATCATTCAGTAATGAATCATGCTGAGTGTTACTCTGAGATGCGTTATGGTTCTGATGTGATCTTTGATTGGAACTGTTTTTGCTGCTGAAACAGAACAAAAACAGTCATTGTGTCTAAAATGTAAGTGACTTAATTTTAACTATTTGTTTATTGGACTGTTATGAAATCAGTGTCTCGGTTTCAACCGTGATGGTACAGAAGCTATTCAGGAAAACAGGACTCTGGTCATGTGATGTTTCTTAACCGTATAATATGTTATAAATAACTGCGCGAGCCTCAACAGCGCAACTGTGTTACCATCAGTAGGCTTACATTAGGTAGGCCTATATTATCAACTATAGGCAATCAATCACCACTTACATTAAATGAAATAAAATCAGAATCATCCTCGCGATTTCGGTGAGTCCCTAGTTATTTTTTATTTGATTTTTTTGGTATTGAAAATTGTTTTAATCAGGGCATTTGTCAGGTTGGGCAAGTACAATCCTCTTTCACTTGTCCCTTAAAAAAAAATACACACGTGTCCCGGACAAGCGTTAATGTCAAGCCCTGATATGTTTTTCTTGATTGGTTTTCCCTGAAGAGAATTAGGTTGTTGAAAACGAAAGTAAGAGTGGCGCACGTTTATTGCGTTTTACCGTGATGAGACATCCGTGTCTTTATTAAACTCAAAACATTTTTATGATTTGTCATCCACCCTCGATTAATTGGAATGTTATGTTTTTATTACTTGCCGCGTCAGACCCGCGGACTATGATCAGCGCAGCACTATCGGCAAACTTGAGAATGGACTAGGCCGGTGTTGTGCCGAATTTCGACTAACAGAACCATCACAGTGGAAAAAGTGTATCTGAGTATGTGACTGTCTGTCCAAGTTTTGTCGAGACTCTGAGGCGGCAATAAATTTGACGGAGGCGGCCGCCTCATAATTCTCTATTCAGGAAAAACATATTACCCTGCACAACATTATCTACCCAATTGAAATAGGCCTAGTTGAAATGTTTAATAAATTACATGACTAGTAGATTATATAACATTATAAACCAAAAATATCCTTATCTCCAGCGCCGAACTCTGGTCTCAGGGAGAAATGTGTTGCACTGGCAGACACAGACAGTAAAAGATAGCAGCAAGAAGAAACACGTGGTTCACCCTTGCGCCATGCTGTTTTGGCGTGCAGTGTTCTGATTTGCTCATTCCCTATTTAGTTGTTTGGTGGAGGCAATCCAGAATTACTGTTGGTGAAATTATAATCAGACGCCCCCCCCCCCCCCCCCTAAAAAAAAAAACCCTCTTCGGATCTGCACGATTCATACAAGTCACCCAAACTGACGTGAAAAAAGCGGGTGGCACTGAAAAGCGCGCTGTTTGCATCCCTGAGCATCAGTCTGCTAAACATTAAACTCAACTAATAGTGACTGATATAAACCTGTAGTTCCTTGACTCCCAAAAATTACATATAGCCAATCTGATTGGAACAGGTGACTTCAGCTTGCCATTTTAGTGTGCAGTATGCATCAGTGTGCAATATTTGATGGTTCGTGAGCGTGCTGAGACGAGCCGTTCATTACCATCATGACATTTAGGACACCTATTAGCATGCAGTCTCATGCACACACAAACACACACCTCAGTCATTGTGCTCTAGTTCCCCTATCAGGGCCCCTAGAGAATTTCGGTGAACAAGCACTGATTCTTTAACGTTTTTTGCACATATGGCAGCTCTCTTCTGTAAAAACAGAAAACTCCCATAAGATCCTCAGAACAAACTCAGAAGCACTTTGCTAAACTCTCCTGGCTCCGGCAGACACCATCCTCTGTAGGAGTAACTCTTTTAATCTCACCGTAGACGACAGGGTCCTTTCAGGGCCACTGAGACCTTTCAACAGCACAATTGTCTGGTGAGTTCAGGAAGAACCCCTGTGGATTTGTGTTTGAAGAGGACATGATAGTTTGTTCCTGAAAGCCTATGAAATCAGCAAACCAGCATTTGAGCATAATTACTCTAGCATTCTCTTTACACGCCCGCAGCTCACAACACAACCTCAGAAGAAAGAAAATTGAAAGTCACCGAAACCCAGAAAAGAACTGAACAGAACACGAGCTGTACGTGCTGCTGCTATCAATATTGCTCAGACTTACAACGACGCAGTTAACCAGATGAAATATCCTCAAAACAGATTGTGTTAGAACACTTGCACTTTTATAATTTTCGTTGTGATTTTCGTTCAAGTGTTCAAATATCGTGAGTTCTATAATGAGAACTAGTCGACGACTAATCTGTCATGTTATTCTTCGCTGTTAATTATTAATGTTACGGCTTTCAAACTCTCTAAGGTTATAAAATATGGCAGAAAATAGACTAAACTACAGTAAAGGACATAGTGTGGACCGAATAGGAAAAACAGAACGGGAGTTTTTGTTAACACTTTATTTTACAATGTAATCGTTACACATCATGCCAAATTACATGCAATTAACCCTAAACCAAACCCTCATCCTAACCCTAACCCTAACCCTATAGTAAGAACATATAGTTGATTATTATTATTACTCAGTAATTAAAAGTATAAGTACACTGTTATAGTGGCAACTTAAAATAAAGTGTAACCAAGTTTTTAACCACATCTCTAAGAGGATTACATTTACGAGAGTAGACAAAATCTCAAACAATTTAGAATATAACTGAAACTAAAATGTTTCTGCTTGATAGCAGTGAAGTTTTATTATACTGCATTTAAATTTTTCACCAATATGATATTCGAGCATCTCTGTCTCACAGGTGCTCAATGGCCTTGAGACAGTGCTTGAGTAATTGCCAGTGAAAAGCTAAATTTTTTTTGAATTGCCACAGTAATTGCCAGTGAAAAGCTAAATTTAATTACCTCAAATAGCCATTTATGCCACAAGTACCTTTTATTTGTTGTCACAATGGAATTAAAAGTGATTTTTCACATTTAAGCGCCAATTTTCCCTCTAACAAGATGCTGCTTTTCAGTAATCCATCAATGGGACAGATACAAGCGGCTACTCTCATACTGCCTTCATCCGTCTGTTACCCAGCATGACACCACAACACAATGACTGGTGCTTTGCGTCGGTATTGATCCGACCGGCACGGTATTCCGGGATAATGGACTAAACAGGAAGCACTGGTACACTGATTAGTGATCAGGATAAATTTTTCTGTTTTAACGCTGAAGGCTTTTACGTGCCACAGCTTGGTGAGCATGCACAATATATGTAAAAATTAGAACTGCTTTGTGCTTCAATCCACTCTTAGAGAAAAAGATTCAATGGGGTTCTATAAAGAACCATGGGGTTCTTGAAAACTGACGCTAAGGTTACTTTCTAGGTGTGTTTGATTAGCCATTTGTGGAAAGAGAGATGGCTTTTTTCCATCAGCCATCTTTCTATTTTTTTTCACACAAAAAAAAACTGATGTTCAGCTCCATTTATTTAATTTATTTCAAAACAGGGTCAGGAATAATACAAAATAGCAGTCATTATTACACTTAATTATTTTATTTTTTTCCCTGATATGAAGCCTTAAAGAAAGCCAACTTTCCCCTGCATTAGCACAATTCTTGTGTGGTTTCATCTTCTTCCAGAGATCCTCTGGCATGTTGTTATTGTGCGTGGGTCGAGACACAGAGTAGGTGGATCCAGCCTACAGCCGCATGAAAGACTGTATTTACATTTGCATCAGAGTCAATGTGGCAGCCGTACAGCCCCAAAATGCACCGGTGCTCACTAACTCCCTCAAACATACATTACCCTTATTCTTACAGCTGAATATGGCTGTTTTCTCAATCTCAAAGAGCAGAGAATAGAAACTGTATTGTGGGAATAATTGTCTAAGAGTGGGGAGATGGACTCAGTTCAGTCTACCACATGAAACATAAAAACAAACAAATTTCATCTGTTAGATTGTTTATATTATCACAAAAAGCTATATTTATCGCCTAGCTCTTTATAAGTATACATATTGTATACTCATGTAAAGCTATACTATATAGCAAATCTCAACTGCTTGATTGCTTGTATCGTTGCAAAATATAAACTATATTATCACTCAGCTCTAATCTGCTAAATGCAACCAAGACATGAAGATATAAAGATGTTTAAACATTAACATCATGATTTTCTGTGAATCTGATTTGAAACAATGTGTTGTGAAAAGTGCTTCACAAATAATTTGACTTGACATAAAGGAATCATTCAACTGAAAACGTCTTGGTTACTTATGTAACCCTCGTTCCCTGATGGAGGGATTGGGGATGTTATGTTGGCTGACAAATGGGGTCTCATTTGGGAGCCCTAATCACCTCTGAGTTTTAAAAAAATGGCCAATGGAATTGGCGAGTGGAAAATGCATGCCAAACCACTCCTCACACATATGGGTATATAAGATGGTGGCACACATCCACTCATTCAGGTTTTATGCTGAGGGGCCGAGACTGGATCCTGTCAATTTAGCAGTGGGGTGTTTCATGTTTTTGGCAGGAAGGACATAACGCCTCCGTTCCCTCCATCAGGGAACGAGGGTTACATCAGTAACCAAGACGTTCCCTGTCTGTCAGTCACTACAACGTTATGACTGGGGACTCTATGGAAAGTGTCACAACCACTGAACTGAGTTACGAATGTTGGAGACTGAGAGGATGGCAAGTTGAAGTGTACCCTATTGGCAACCGCTCCCATTAAGTTTTAATCTACACAACGCACCGGGCATTATTGGGCCTGGCATTGGAAGCCTCCGCCATGTCTGGCTGCCCAAAGATGGAACTCAATCCACCGGAGGAACTCAATCTAAGGTTCACCAAGTGGGGAACTCACCTGGAGAGCAAGAAGGCACTCATATCCCCTACCCCGAGGGGAATGGCGCTGCAAACGAGACACTGAACTAGCCTTCCAGTACATTACCTGTTTGTACCCAACACATGGGAAGAAACCCGCTCCACCCAGAGATTGTAGAATGTCATGAAGGTATTGGTGTCGCCCTACCCACAGCACTGCAGTTGTCAGCCAAAGATCACATGAGAAAGGCCTGGCCCAATCTCAAGGCATGAATTACTGACCAAAAATGCCTACAGGTCCCCCACCATCTTGATTGAAGTGAGCGGGGTCAGAAGCGCTGTCTTTAAAGACTGGATTTTAAGTTCAACTAATTCAAGCGGTTCAAAGGGAACCTCTCTAGACCAGAGGGTCCAGGAGGGGATGAGGCGCAGGCTGGAGGATTAAGCCTCCTGGCGCTGCTCAGGAACCTGATGATCAGGGCGTGTTTTCCTAGTGATCTACCGTGAACTGCAACATGATATCCCGCGATGGCGGCGACATACATCATCAAAGTGAAGGGGGACCGCCTCCAACCTCTCTTGCAGGAAGGAAGTCCTTCCTCAGAGAAATCCACCAGAGAGGGGTTGTTGCGAGGAGCATCAGGTCCAATAACCAGGTCTGGTTGGGCCAGAAAGGGGTAACCATCAAGACTTGCTCCTCGTCCTCCCTGATCTTGCACAGTGTCTGGGGGAAATGCGTATTTGCTTAGGCCCCGGGGCCAGCTGTGTTCCAGCTCGTACGTGCCGACGGGTGCCTCAGTCAGGGAGTAAAAGAGAGGGCAGTGGGAGGACTCCAAATCAACTCCAGATCAGCTGGACCACATGGGTATTGAGTCTCCATTCTCCCGGAAATGTGAGCTGTCATGAGTGCTTGTTGGCCATATGACTGAGCTCCCCCAGGATGTGAATGATGTCTGTTGTATTTTCTTTTCTGAGAACACTCTTTGACAGGTGACTGGAAAAGAGTGATCACTGTGCGCAACCACACGACTCCAAAGCAAAAATCTGAATGAGTGAATGCGTGCCACCATCTTATGTACCCATTTGTACGGGAAGTGGTTTGGCATGCAAATTCCAAATTCCTAAAACTCTGTGGTGATTGGGGCTCCCAAGTGAGACCCCATTTGTCAGTCAACATAACGTTGTAGTGACTTACAGATAGGGAATTAAATTTCTTTCATTATTAAATAATAATAATAATAATAATTCATTACATTTATAGAGAGCTTTTATCTGCACTCAAAGCGCTTTACATAGAAGGGGGAATCTCCTCAACCACCACCAATTTACTCACCCCTTATATCTTTCCAAACCTGTATGAGTTTATTTTTTCCGTGGAACACAAAAGGAGACATTTAGAAGAATGTTGGTTATCCAGCTTCCCCCATACCATTAATAATAAATGATAAAAATAATAAAAAATAACACTGTAACACTGTACATTCAGCTCACTATAAGGTGCAGTAACACGTTTCAGGAGTTTGGGACAGGACTGTCTGTTTGAGTAAACAATGGCACATGGGAGAGTGTGCAGGAAACCTGTTTGTTATTATTACTGCAACCCCATTTGGTGAAGCTACTGGCACATGACAATATATTTGAACATGAATATGAATGCAAATTAAATGTTAGATGTTAAATGGAGGGGAAGATTTTCAACGACTAACATCATATATTTTAACATGAATATGAATGCAAATGAAATGTTAGACGTTAAATGGAGGGGAAGATTTTCAGCGACTAACATCTTAAAGGTGCTGCCAGCAATTTTAGGCAATTTCAACAAAAGATTTCTGCAATCTCAAGTAATTATAATTGTAATAATATTTTATTTATTTATTTGCTATTACAAAGGAATAAGAAAAAGGAAAATAAGCAAAAAATTGGACAGAAGTGCCAACAAGAAGAGAATGTTTATTTAGCTAAAAAAGTATAGGCCACTCCCTTGATAATTTTCTGCCATTTAAATGCTGGTGTGATTTCTCACTTATTTTAGAGAAATCTGTCAAGTATTATGCATGTCATTGTATGAGTGATGTTGACAAATAATATAGAGCCATTCAATTTTGGTCTCCTCAAAAAAAAAAAGCTTTAGAAGAAGAAGAAGCTTTAGCTGTTATACGCAGCTACACACACAGTGTGTTTCCCCTTACTGCATCATCTCCTAAAAATGAAAGCAGGAATCACACATGGCTCGTCTTGAAAAACACCATGTCAAAATCAAATGTGCAGAGTATTGTGACATGACAAAACGTCTCGGTTACTAACGTAACCTCGGTTCCCTAAGAGTAGGGAACGAATATTGCGTAAGTTATGGGAAAACTCTACGCTATGGGAAAACTCCTTTTCTCGAGAATATCGAAGCAATTTTTTTTTAAACGCAGTGCAGCTGCACGAACCTATGGCGAGTCGGCTAGGATGCGCGAACCATCAGGACGCTTCACACGCGCGTCAGAACACGTCAGAATGGACGTGGCTGATAACAATATAAGCCCAAATTTCACCATACAATTCAGATTAAATCAACTGAAGCGATCCCCTTATCAAAGATCCCCTTATCAGAGCGATCCCCAGCGATCCCCTTATCAGAGTAGCACGGTAAGTTACACAATACTCGTTCCCTACTCTCAGGGAACCAAGACATAGTAACCGGTTTGTAGTAACCGAGACGTTCCCTTTCAAGAGGTCTCTCGTATTGCGTAAGTTAGCTTATGCTATGGGAACCCCTTTCAAAACGCTGTGCGTGCTTAAAAACTTCGCCCCATAATATAGCCTAGGGCCAAGCGCCCGAAGCTCATAGAAGAGTAAAGTTATGAGTCCTAATATGGCCAGGTCAGTAATGAGCCTTATATAGGAAAAGAATAGGAATGGGCCTTATAAGGGGCCATTCTCCTTCTTATATGGTATATAGAACCGCAGTTCATGTTTACCCAGGACCAGACAGACTTATAATTGTTAAAATGTGCTTAACACTTTATTAATACAGAAAGAACCCTCGCTTGTAAAGCGGGAACTTCCATATTATAAAACCTCATAAATGTGGACGGTGAGGCCCAGCCTGCCGCCGCTCAAATATCTTCAATTGTTATTCCACTCGACCATCCCCATGACAAGGTCGGGCCTCTCGTGGAATGATCTTTGATGCCTGTCGGACAACGGAGGCCCTTAGACTCGGTAAGCCGGCAAGATAGCATCAACTATCCAGCTTGACAGTCTCTGTTTCGTGACAGCGCAACCTCTGGTGTGGCCTCCAAAGCACACGATGAACTGTTCTGACTGCCTGAAGGGGGCAGAACCCTCCAAATAGACTCTGAGAGCCCTCAAGTGGCTGAGTAGGTTAGCGTCTCTTTCGTCTTCTGACGAAGGAAGAGCTGACAGCGAAATAACCTGCGCTCTGAATGAGAGCACTTTAGGAACATGGTTCCTAAAGTTTCATGGCCTCCAGGACCGTGTAAAGGTCCCAAATAGGTGCAGAGGGGGGTCGGGGCGGGTTTAGCCTTCTGGACCCCTAGTGGAAGCGCACGACTAGGTCGTTTCTTCCCAGTGATTGCCCAGCCACTTGAGCGTGAAATGCTGCTATGGCCGCTACATATACTTTGAGCATGGAGGGGGTGCAACCCGCATCCAAAAGCTCTTGTAGAAAGAAAAGTACCCTTTTACTCCACATGAGTAGGGGTCCAGGTTCCGCGCTGTGACTGACACTGTGGGAACAGTGTTTATGTGTAGGGGTGCATACTTCATAGTGGGCACACGATCTACATTTATTACATCTCCTGCATGAGCCGGAGGGAAAACTGATACTGAGGGGGCAGTGCTTATGTGCAGGGGTGCATACTTTATTGTGGGTACACAGCCTACATTTATTACAGATCGAAAAGATCTCTTTTCGTGCTTTATTTTGGTCACCATAAAAACGCTGTTTGTTTGCAGGTGTGCGTGTTTTAAAACAGACTTGTTTACTGCAATATTGAAGTTCCCAGTTGCCTGAACTAAAGAGGGGACTGGGAGATGTGTGAAAAGCTTTTTGGAGGTTGGCCAAGCCTCGGCGGGATTCAAACACTCTCTTTTCCTTCCTGTCACCGTGGATAGGAAGGCTTCCAAGGCTTCGGGTCCAACACAATCTTGGGTCGGTGTCCCCTGGAACTGCTGTCGCTTCGTTCAGTGAGAGTGGTGGCGGGCTTCAGCCGCTGGGCGGGCTGGGAGACTGGCGGTCCTGGCTTCGCTAGCTGAGGAAGCGGCACCCTCTTGTGGCAGCCCAAAGCAGAGCTGGATCATTTAGGGAGGAAGTGACGCATAGCCTGCAACATTTTCTGAGTGTAACGTTCCACGAAACCTTTGACTGCTGGGCCGAACAGACCGGTGGTGGAGATAGGGGAGTCTAGAAAAGCTGTCCTATCTGCATCTATCATCTCTGTTAATTTCAACCAAAGATGACATTCAACCACCGTCAAGTTCGCCCAGGCACCTACCAATTGCCTGGGCGGTTGATTTGGTGGCTCGAAGAGCCAGGTCTGTCGAGGGGAGGAATCGCTTCGTACCCTTTTCCACAGCGCTGTCAACGGTCGAGAGCGTTGAGTAGAAGGAAGGCTTTAGAAGAGCTGAATGCGGCGCTTTCCACGACTTCGTTAGCTCGTCGTGCACTTCTGGAAAGAAGGGGGCGGGTCTCTGCTGAGGGGCCTGTCGGCACCCCTGCAGGAACCATTCATCCCGCCTGCTGCGCGTGGGCTCCTCTGGCGAAGACCACTCGAGCCCGTGGTCTTCAACGGCCTTAGTTAGCATGCAGAGAAGCTCTGCGTCAAAGCTGGTTCTCACGTCGTTCACGCTGGCTTGTGTTGAGGGCGCGGGGTCAGTCGCGGGCACGATTGTCTCCTGCACGAATCGAGTCCATTCTGGCCACAGTGTCCAGGATAAAGCTAGGCCAAGCCATTACTGTGAAACATTTTCAAAGAGTGTTGGGGGTCATGGCAGCAGCGTCCAACATTATTCCATTTGGCCTGCTGCACATGAGGGCCCTCCAGTGGTGGTTGAAAACCAAAGGGTTCTCCCCGAGGGGGGACCCGTTCCGCATGATCAGGGTTACGCGCAGATGCCTTCGTTCCCTATCTATGTGGAAAAAAGCTTGGTTTCTGTCCCAAGGTCCAGTGTTGGGAGCGTCATGTCGCCGGAAAACCGTTTCTACAGACGCCTCCCTCACGGGCTGGGGCGCGGTCATGGACGGCCGCTTTACGACAGGCCTATGGCAGGACCATCATTCCTCCTGGCACATAAACTGCCTGGAGATGTTGGCGGTGCTCCGAGCTCTGAGGAGCTTCCTGCTGGACCTCAAAGGTCATCATGATCTTGTGAGGTCAGACAATATGTCGGTTGTGGCCTATATAAACCATCAGGGGGGTCTGAGGTCTCACCCTCTATGCAGACTGGCGGTCCTCAGATCCTCCTGTGGTCCCAGGGGAAGCTGTTATCTCTAAGAGCAACATACATCCCAGGGAGTCAAAATCAGCAAGCAGACATCATGTCGAGGCAGGGGCTGAGGCCAGGGGAATGGAGACTCCACCCCGAGGTGGTGGAGTCAATATCTATGAGGTTCGGCCCAGTGGAAGTGGACCTATTCGCGTCTCGAGAGACGACCCACTGTCCACTGTGGTTTTCCCTCACTCATCCAGCCCCGCTGGGGTTGGATGCCATGGTGCAGACGTGGCCGTGGCCGAGGATCAGTCTACTGCTGGTAGCCCCATTGTGGCCGGCCCGAGTATGGTTCTCAGACATTGTATCGCTCCTAGACGGCCCTCCGTGGGAGATTCCCCTCAGGAGGGACCTGCTGTCACAGGCAGAGGGCTCAATGTTTCACCCTCGGCCCGAGTTATGGAAACTGTGGGTCTGGCCCCTGAGGGGGCACAGTACCTAGAGGCCGGCCTATCAGCTGGAGTAGTGGAGACCATACTCAGCTCCAGAGCTCCCTCCACGAGGAAATTGTACGGCTTAAAGTGGAATGTCTTTACCAACTGGTGTAGAGAGCGTGAGGTGGATCCAGTTAACTGCCCAGTGGCTTCAGTTCTGGAGTTCCTCCAAGATCGTTTTTCAGCTGGTCTTACCCCGTCCACACTCAAGGTGTACGTGGCTGCCATTGCGGCTTTCCACGCTCCACTGGGTGATGGACCTCTTGGGAGACAGCAGTTGGTCGTACGTTTCCTCCGTGGGGCCTGGAGGATGAGACCTGCGGCTCGTTCCAGGGTTCCCACATGGGACCTGACAGTGGTTCTCGAAGGGCTGGCCGAGGCCCCCTTCGAACCATTGGAGTCGGCTGAGGCCAAGAACCTTTCCCTGAAGGTGGTTTTTCTGTTGGCCATTACTTCTCTGAGGAGGGTAGGAGATCTCCAGGCGCTCTCCATATCTAACGGGTGCCTGGAGTTTGCTCCAGGCGACATTAAAGCCATCTTACATCCCAGGCCGGGCTATTTGCCTAAGGTGCCATCCAATTCGGCACGGCCTACGGTTCTGCAGGCCTTTCATCCTCCACCTCACGTGATGGCGCATGAGGAGAGACTTCATCTGCTCTGTCCAGTCAGAGCTCTAAAAGTCTATATTCAGAGGTTCTCTTCATGGCGGAAGTCGGACCAGTTGCTGGTGTGTTTCGGGTCGCCCAAGAAGGGTCTTCCCGCCTCCAAAGAGACCCTCAGCACCTGGATTGTCCATGCTATTTCTTTGGCCTACCAGGTGCGCAGTTTGCCTTCACCTTTGGACGTGAGGGCTCATTCAACCAGAGGCATGGCGTCCTCTAGAGCCCTTCTCGCGGGGGCCCCAATCCAGGAAGTCTGCGATGCAGCTGGATGGGCCACCCCTCATACCTTTATTAGGTTCTATAGCCTGGACATTCCGTCAACACCTGGCACTCTTGTGCTCTCGCCCTATGTGTGCCTGTGAGCAGCTTCACACTAGGACAGGCAGGGCACGTTGTGGCATAGTGGGTACTCGTTCCCCCAAAGTGTCAATCAACACAGTCCGAGTTCCCTCGAAAGGGAACGTCCTCGGGTTACGACTGTAACCCTTGTTCCCTGAGAAAGGGAACGAGGACTGCGTCCCTTCGCCACGCCTTCCCCTGCCTGGGAGCGCTTGCTTCATCACAGAAGCTGACATCTCATGTGTGCCGGCGTCCTTTATAGCTTTCGCTTGTATGCCGTCACACATTAATTCATGACGCAACACCAATCAGAGATTGGCTTAGTTTCATTCATACTTCAGAGGTGCTGCGCTGAGGGGCGTTGCCCCCGAAGTGTCAATCGAAGCAGTCGTCGTTCCCTTTCTCAGGGAACAAGGGTTACAGTCGTAACCCGAGGACGTTTTTTTGTGTGTGTGTGGATAGATAATATAGAAAAAGTCACAAAATTTTATGCAACTGAGATGAAGGGAACCATGTTTATTTACTACGGAAAAGTCGATTGGGGTCATATAAACCCCAGGAGTCATAAGAGACATAATAGTAAATGTTTTATTGTTGCATAATTGTATAATCTTTACATTGTAGCTACTAAACTGGTGCCAGCCTAAAATGTTATGAAATGAGACACAAGTATGCTAGTATGAGTGTTTATTCTAATATGGTGAATATTTTAATGTTTAGACCTGTGTTTACTGTTAAATACTGTGTTTGTGGATATCTGCTCCAACGTAGATGTATAATGTAACAATAATGTTTCATAGTTTGGAGCGGCTCGATCGCTGCACGCGCTGAGTTGGGTCTGAGTCACGCTGTGTGTTTGAAAAGCAAAACACGCCACACAACAGAAAGATAAAAACAACAGCATTTATTTGAAATAGAAAAATAAAATAAAAATTCTTACTGACCCCAGAGTTTTGAACGGTAGTGTATAATGTTACAAAAGATTATTTTTCAGATAAATGCTGTTCTTTTTTACTTTCTATTCATCAAAGAATCCTGAAATAAAAATGTAAATAATTGTTTTCAACATTGATGATAATGAAAAATGTTTCTTGAGCATCAAATCATCATATTATACTGATTTCTGAAGGATCATGTGACACTGAAGACTGGAGTAATGATGCTGAAAATTCAGCTTTGATCACAGGAATAAATTACACTTTACTATATTTTTAGATAGAAAATAGCTGTTTTACATTGAAATAATATTTCACAATATTACTAGGTTTGTTTTGTATTTTTAATCAAATAAATGCAGCCTTTGCGAGCATAAGTGACTTCTTTTAAAAACATTAAAAATCATACCGACCCCAAACTTTTGAACGGCAGTGTGTGTGTGTGAGTGTGTGTGTGTGTGTGTGTGTCTGTGTGTGTTGATGTACAGATAAATCTAAAATGTATTCCTAAAATTGTGCAGCCCTATAGTTTGTCTTGATATCAACATGTTCCCTTTCAAGGGAATGAGACGCTGCGTTAGAGACGCGGTGGGAACGCTCTGCGTGATTACGTCGTGAAGCACGTGTAAAATCAGTACAATGGAAGCCCGCTACGACATAGGTGACGTCATAGACCAGGAAACTATAAAGCAACCCAGAAATCAGACCGCGACAGCTTCTGTACCTTCAGCAAGCGCTCTCTGTATATCTGTCCTTGTCTATTTATTGTTGTCTGTCAAGCCCAATATATATACATATATCTATCACTATGGCGAGCAAGCAAGATTATTGACGGTGTGTTGTTCCCTGCCCTCGTTATATTACGGGTGGGGACCAAGGTTATAATCGTTAACGAAAACGAACGAAAAAAAACGAAAACTAGGTGGGAAAAAATATGTCGTTAACTGAAATAAAAATAAAAACGAGGCATTACAAAAAAACGATAACTAACTAAAACTGTAATTTGTGTTTGGCAAACCTAACTAAAATAAAATAAAATTATAGAGTAAATGTCCTTAGTTTTCGTCTTTGTCAATGTCTTGGGCCGCCGCACCGGGCGCCACATATTGCGTCTCGTTATTCATTTTTAAAAAACGCAGCGTATTCGTTGAGCTGCATTTCCTTTCCCTGCTCACTCTCTCACATACACGCGCGCACACGCACACACACACACACAGACAAACACAGCCCCTCCCCTCCATGCACGCCGCGTCTCCATGAAAACGAGTGTTCGTTGAAAGCAAGTTCGTGAAAGGTTGGTATCTCGTGAACACCTTTGCACAATCACACATTAAAAAGTAGTATAGCAAATATTTTAAATTCTGAATACAATTTTGTCAGTGTGTTAATATCGACCCGAGAAGCGATTGCGGCTTCTTTAGAAAGTTTGAGGTGAAATGCATTTGGGTTGTCGATGTCAAAACACGATATAAGCTGTGATTCAAATATTAGCTAAAGCTAAATAATGTTATGTCATTTTTTTACTCTAACACTGAATGTTTGCTGCTTCAATCCAGATGAGTATTGTATAGGGTAAATTTAGTATGGGTGTGAAAATTGTACAGATGTGGGATTTGTATAGTTTGTGCATTTTGTATAGAAGATGTGTAACGTAGATTTTTGGTACGGCGTGTGGATTTTGTAGAGGTAAAGAGATTGAGCTCCTAGCCATGTCTTGTGTGGCTCATAAATGTGTTGATACATGCCGTTCATGTGTGTCTTCTTTATGGCGCTTTTCCATTGGATGGTACGGCTCGGTACGGCTCAGTACGGTTCGGCTCGGCGCGGCACGGTTCGGCTCGCTTTGCTTTTCCACTGCGTGGTACGACTCGGCTCGGCGGGGCACGGCTCGGTTCGCTTTAGCTCGGTTGCTTTTCCACTGCAGTTAGTACCGCTTCAAAGTGGGTGGGATTATGACTGATCGTTATAGTTTATCCGCTCCTCGGCAACTAACAAGAGGAACGTCTGCGGTTCTCGTCCACTGACCACGATTCAGCCATTTCTTTTTTGGAAGTTTTTTTTTCTTCAAGCAAGTCAAGCAAGTAGTTTTAAAACATTGGAGGCTGTTACTGGCTATTTAAATTTAGCGGGTTTGATGTCTCGCAAATACAGTGACGCTTGTAGTGACGATTCTGTCTGTCTGACCAATCAGTGATCTACAGTGCTTCCACGTCACATTTTAGTATCGGTACGGTACGCTTGGAACCTCAACAGAGGTGGTACCACTTAAAGCGAGCCGAAGCGAGCCGTACCGTACCATGCAGTGGAAAAGCGCCACAAGTGAGCCGTGGCGAGCAGAGCCGTACCGTACCATGCAGTGGAAAAGCGCCAAAGCGTGCCGTACCGAACCGTACCGTACCGTACTATGCAGTGGAAAAGCGCCATTAGTCTGTTGGCTATTTAAACTTTTTTCCTGGCACATGTCACTTACATATTTTGCACTTACTGCGGAGTGTTGTGTAGACTATTTACATATTTGTGCTCATATGTGACCCTGGATCACAAAACCAGTCTTAAGTAGCACGGGTATATTTGTGGCAATAGCCATTGTATGGGTCAAAATTATCAATTTTTCTTTTATGCCAAAAATCATTAGGATATTAAGTAAAGATCATGTTCCTTGAAGGTATTTTGTAAATTTCCTACCGTAAATGTATAAAACATTTATATTTGTGAGTGAATGCAGCACAATCGCGAACATAAATGGACAACTTTAAAGGCGATTTTCTCAATGTTTCGATTTTTTGCACCCTCAGTTTCCAGATTTTCAAATAGTTGCATCTCAGCCAAATATTGTCCTATCCTAACAAACCATACATCAATGGAAAGCTTATTTATTCAGATTTCATGTGATGTATAAATCTCAATTTCAAAAGAATTACCCATATGACTGGTTTTGTCATCCAGGGTCACATATGTACATTTTATGTAGCTACTGGTGTTATTGTTGAATACATATTTCTAAAACTGTATGATGTTTTTGTTGAGTTATAATTACACAATACTTTTTTCGGACCTTCTTGAATCTTGCCCCTGACAAATAACCAAATTGCAAAAAAAGAATAAAACTAACACTAAAACTAATAAAAACTAAACTAAAACTAAGCATTTTCAAAAAATAAAAACTAAACTAAAAACTAGCAAACTCACTTTAAAAACTAATTAAAACTAAACTGAATTTGAAAACAAAAAATCCAAACGAAATAAAAATAAAAACTAATGAAAAATGCAAAACTATAATAACCTTGGGGACACACATCAGCTGTGTATTGTTTGTTTGGGAGTGGAGCATGCCCAGTCAGTCCTCGAGGGAGCTGATTGTGAGCATTGTATGAGTCTATCTATGAAGACGCTCCGCTCTCGCCGATCGTTCTTCGAGGAGGACGGTTCGGTTCGCGCTCCCCGGGGTGCGGGTCCCGCTGCTGCTGAGGCTCAGCGTCGACTTTCATCCTGGGGTTCGCAGATGGATCTAGCAGCGGGGTTTGAGACGGGCCCTGCCGTTTCTCAGCCCTTAACTGCTGGATCCGGTGTCTCTGCCCAGGAAGGAGCCCGCTCTGCGGCTTCTCCTCCCCGGGCTGGGGCACCAATATTGCGGCTATCCAGTTCTGAGGATCTGGATGTCGTGGGTATGAGTGTTTTTGTCGTGGATTTTGAGTGTTCGCCAGCTCATACCCCTGCTGATGAAGAGCTTATGGAGGTTTTATCTCGTGCTGTAGCTAAATTAAATATTGAGTGGCCAGCCGATGATGTTGATGTTGTATCTAGAAAAAGTCTGTTAGATGACCGTTATCTACCATCTAGATCACGACCTCCTCGTCGGGAACTCCCGTTCTTTCCCTATCTCCACACTGACGTGTGGAGATCATGGATTAAACCGGCATCTTTCAGAGTACATAACCCTCAGACCAGTAATTATAGTAAAATTCAAGGTATTGAGCACTATGGTTATTTATCTATGCCTCGCGCGGAAGACACACTAGCGAGTTATCTTTCCCCTGAGTCATCTTCGCCTCTGAAAGCCCCGACGTTACCCACCAAACCTTTAAAAAATACATCTTTATTGGTGGGTAAAGCGTATTTGGCAGCAGGTCAGGCCGCGGCGTGCTTGCACACTATGTCAATCCTCCAAGCAAACCAGGCTGACCTGCTGAGGGACATAGACGATTGTGAGGAAGTTAGTGCGTCGTACGACAGATCTATCTCTCCGGCCACGGAATGTCACTTATGGTTGAATTTATCAGAAATAAAGGATAAAGATAGATCTGTTCTTCTGGACGCACCGCTGTCACCTACAAGTATGTTCGGCGACGCTATAAATTGTGTCGTCGATAGGTTTCAAGAAAATAAGAAACAAGCGGCTGCGTTTCAGAGGTTTCTTCCTCGCCGGTCTAATGTCCCCGAGGCTACTCGTAATGTAAAGTCTGAGCAGCCTCGTCTGTCTACGAGCTCCGTTCACAGAGTCCAGCAAAAGCAGAGCGTCGCCACTCAGGAACCTCAGATTGAGGAGGTGCCCGAGCGGCGACGCTCTGGCACAGCCCAGGCCTGTTAGATATAGACAAGATCTGAGGGCTGTTATCTCTAAGAGAGCTTGGTCTAAGAAGAAGAAGTCATGACGCCAAGGCTATCAGGTTTCTGAGGGTGGTCCCCTCTAGGGAGGAACGATTCCAACGAAACCATCCCTCCTTGGCACCCTCCGGGGGGCGACTCTCCGAGGAGAGCCGCAGTGTTGCCACTTCGGTTGTTCCCTGCCGGTTCGCCGCTTCAGGGCGCCGAGGTGTCAGCGTCCCCGTGCAATCCTCTGAGGAGGGTTGTAGAACAGTCAGTTCGGTTGTTCCCTGCCGGTTCGCCGCTTCAGGGCGCCGAAATGATTGTTCAATCAAATCCAGAGGCCAGTCTCGAGAGACTGGTTCCCTTATCGGAATTTCTGGCAGCGTGGAAACTTCTGCCAAATATTTCTCTATGGGTCCTGCACATAATAGAAAAGGGTTACAGAATTCAGTTCGGTTCTCGTCCGCCCAGATTTCAAGGGGTCCTCCCCACGGTAGTGGACTCACAGCAGGCTCTGGTTATGGAACAGGAAGTACTGACACTTCTTCGAAAAGGGTCTATAGAAAGGGTTTCTCCTCCCAGCAGATGGATGCAGCTCTGGCTCCGTTGAGACTCCAGGGCATCCGCGTATTAAATTACATCGACGATTGGTTGATTTTAGCTCAGTCAGAGCAGTTGGCAGTTCAGCATCGAGATGTTGTTCTATCCCACGTAAGGAGTTTGGGGTTGCGGCTCAACACCAAAAAGAGTGTCCTCCTCCCTTGTCAGAGGACCACTTTTCTAGGTGTGATTTGGGATTCGATCACAATGCAGGCACGTCTGTCTCCTGCTCGTATTTCTGCGATTCTCACAGCCGCAAAGAATGTGAAACTAGGCCAGTCACTCACTGTAAAACAGTTTCAGAGACTGTTGGGTCTCATGGCAGCTGCGTCCAACATTATTACTTTTGGCCTTCTGTACATGAGACTCCTGCAGTGGTGGCTCAGGACCAAGGGGTTTTCTCCAAGGGAAAATCCGTTCCGCAAGATCAAGGTCACGCGGCTATGCCTTCGTGCCTTGGTCATGTGGAAGAAACTTTGGTTCCTCGCCCAAGGCCCTGTGTTGGGGGCTTCTTGTCGACGCGTCACGCTTTCGACAGATGCTTCCCTCACGGGTTGGGGGACGGTCATGTGTGGCCGCTCGGCGCAAGGTCTTTGGCAGGACCATCAACGTTCCTGGCACATAAATCGTCTGGAGTTGATGGCGGTATTTCGGGCTCTCAAATATTTCCTGCCAGACCTGAGAAGCCATCATTTGTTGGTCCGCACAGACAACACTTCGGTGGTCTCCTATATCAACCATCGGGGGGTCTGAGGTCACGTCATCTTTGCAAATTGGCTCATCAGATCCTCCTATGGGCCCAGGGGAAGTTATTGTCGCTCAGGGCGGTATATATCCCGGGGCTTCAGAATGTGGGAGCAGATATTCTGTCGAGACAGAGGCTGAGGCCAGGAGAGTGGAGACTTCACCCCGAAGTGATGGAGCTCCTGTGGGAAGAGTTCGGTCGTGCTCAGGTACACCTTTTCGCATCGTTCAGATTCAACCCATTGTCCCATGTGGTTCTCTCTAACGCACCCAGCTCCTCTCGGTCTGGATGCGATGGTGCAGGTGTGGCCGAGGCTCCACCTGTACGCCTTTCCCCTGATATCTATGCTTCCGGGGGTTCTGGTGAGGGTTCGCCGAGAGGGGGCTCGTCTGCTACTAGTAGCCCCTTACTGGCCGACCCGAGTTTGATTCTCGGACTTAGTATCTCTTCTGGACGGCTCTCCAATGGAGATTCCACTCAGGAGGGACCTGCTGTCCCAGGCAGGGGGCACGATATTTCACCCTCGGCCGGAGTTGTGGAAACTGTGGGCCTGGCCTCTGAGGGGGCCCGGCTCAGGGAAACCGGTCTCTCGATCGATGATGTATAAACCATTCTTCAATCCAGAGCTCCTTCCACGAGAAGGCTGTATGCGTTAAAATGGAAACTTTTCACCACTTGGTGTGTTGAACGTCAGATAGATCCTGTTAACTGCCCTGTTGGTTCAGTTCTTGATTTTCTGCAAGACCGTTTCTCTGCTAGGTTATCTCCTTCTACCCTAAAAGTTTACGTGGCGGCTATATCGGCCTACCACACCCCTCTGGGGGGTGCTTCTATCGGGAGAAACCCTTTGATTACTCGCTTTCTCCGTGGTACACTGAGGTTGAGACCTGCACTGTACTCTAGAGCACCGGCTTGGGACTTGGCCATTGTACTTGAGGGTCTGGCTTTGGCTCCCTTCGAGCCCACCGAAGAGGTTTCAGAGAAATTCCTCACTCTAAAGACTTTATTTCTCCTTGCTATTTCATCTGTCAAGAGAATTGGTGATTTGCATGCTCTGTCGGTTGCTCCTTCATGTCTGGAATTTGCACCTGGTATGGTGAAAGCATTTCTCTACCCGAGACTGGGTTATATCGCTAAGGTCCCACTGAATGTTGGGGGCCCAATAGTGCTGCAGGCCTTTTATCCTCCACCCTTTATTACCCCAGACCAGGAACAGCTTAACCTGTTATGTCCAGTCCGGGCTTTAGATGCCTACGTTCACAGAGCTGCCCTGTGGCGTAAATCTGAGCAACTATTTGTCTGTTTTGGGTCACCCAAGAGAGGATGCCCTGCATCTAAACAGGTTATGAGTAAATGGATAGTCGAGGCTATTTCATTGGCTTATGAAGCGGCCGGACAGGCTTCACCTATGGCTGTGCGGGCCCATTCTACTCGGAGTATGGCGGCCTCTATGGCCTTAATTTCGGGTGTTTCCCTTCTTGACGTTTGTAATGCGGCAGGATGGTCCTCTCTGCATACATTTGTCAGGTTTTATGACCTTGACCTCTCCACTCCGGGGGCGAGGGCTCCACTTCTTAGTGTGCGCAGGACTTTCACACAGAACAGGCATTTGTCACTATGGCGTAGTGGGTATGGGGTTCCCACCGCGTCTCAAACGCAGCTCGAGTTCCCTTGAAAGGGAACGTCTCAGGTTACGTATGTAACCCTGGTTCCCTGATAGGGAACGAGACGCTGCGTTTGCCTGCCAGGTTGCTTTATAGTTTCCTGGTCTATAACGTCACCTATGTCGTAGCGGGCTTCTATTGGACTGATTTTACACGTGCTTCACGACGTAATCACGCAGAGCGTTCCCACCGTGTCTCTAACGCAGCGTCTCGTTCCCTATCATGGAACCAGGGTTACATACGTAACCTGAGACGTTTACAGGTGTTTATTTATTTTTTAGAAAGGGACCAGATGCCACTGATGAGTCCTGCTGACTCCAAGATTCAGAGTCTCTGTACATGGTAAAATGAAAAAAAATCAAACACCTTGGACATGACAGGTATGTAGGCCTAGTATGTTTCAGGAATGGCACAAAGGTGTGTGACTGTTTAAGTATTTGTCTTTAGATCAGTGTGTTTACTAATGTGCTTTTTGTCCTCTGTTGTGTATCTTTGGATTATATTGTGTTGTAAATAAATCCAGACAATCTAAATTTTAGAATGACAATCGCCATTCTTTTTTTAATTTCTCCTCATTCTTTGTGCAAGGCTCCTCATAATGATCAGGCCTGATAGGGCCATTAGGGGAGGGTCTTTGTCTTTCTCAGGTGTAAAATGCATTCATATTAATGAGAGATTCACGCCTCCTCGCATAAAGCTTTCTCACACAAAACACGTCATACAAATTTTAAATCAATATATTGTCTTATCTAAATGATTATAGTATGCAGGATGATTTTCACATAGTTTTGGAGCAAATATTCTAGGCTATGTGATACAGTTTTCAAAAGTCTTGTGAAGAGATAATCACTATGAGTTTTATGACCTTATTTCAGTGATATTTGTTTTTTGTTTTTTCACAAACCACGCATAAACGTTATTATCTTAAAACTACAAACTTTTACATACATGCTGATGACATATTACTGTAGCAGAGTTTGCTGAATACAATGTAATAAGACTTTAGCCATGAAAATGTCACAAGTAACAGAAATAAGCACAAATGTCAGAGCATGTCAGAACACCTCTAGGACCCAGAAAACACCTCAGACCCCAGAGGGTTAAGGTCAGAGGACTGAGGAGGCCACTTGAAGACTTCAAAATGCAGAGCCTTAACATTTACATTGTGTGCAACGTATTGCACGCGCAGTGTGTTTGGGATCATTCTCCAAACAGATCCTCTCCAAACAGATCCTCAATGTAGCTACATTTTAGAGTTGGGGTACTCGGACTCAGACTCGAGTCCGGACTCAAGTCCAATTTTGAATGAACTCGGACTTGTCACGCACTCGGATGAATTTGTACTCGGACTTGACACGGACTCGGACATTTTAGACTCGGAAAAATGTCTGAGTCCAGTCGAGTCCGGGCACTAGAGGACACAATATTATTCAAAAACGAAACCAAGCTACTTGTGTTGTTTCCGCATTGAGCATTAGCCAATCACAGACATGTATATTAAGCGCATGAACACAGTGGCAAATCAGAGGCATTTTAGAGTCAACATGCGGAGAATTCGCTTAAAATGTATGTTCAGAATCAGCACAAGCTTTATCCTTTCGCAAATCCCCTCATAAACAAAGTATTGACGCGATATAAATGAGAGATTCACTATGCAGTGTGGACACTTCAGTGTTTATGACGAAAGTTTGAGGGAGAGTGCAGAACGCGGTAAGTGATGGCTTAAAGGGAGCGCTATTGACAATCTAAATAATAGTTTTGTTTTCCGTGCTTCTAGAGGACCAGTGGTTACGCTCACACTGTAAATTATAAAGAGTGATAAATGCATTTAAATGTGGGAGTGAATCCGCTAAATTTTAGTCCTGTGAGTCTTGAAATTGCGATGATTGACATAGTAACCATAGCAAAATGAGAAAGTGATAACCATAGCAACATTCTGGTGTCTAATAATTTAAGGATTTTTGTTACATTTACACTTTAGTCATAAGTTTACATACACCTTTCAAAATCTACAAAATGGAATTTTTATTTATTTATTAATAAGAAGGATCATAAAAACATTGTTTCTATTTAGTACTGCACTGAAAAAGCTTTTTCACATAACAGATGTTTAATAGCCTAGTCCACAAGACAAAATACAAACACAAATACAAGACAAATTACTTGATTGTAAATATCATTACCTGACACACAATATTACAATCAAATAATTTATCTTGTATTTTGTGTTTGTATCCACAACTGTTTTTTTTTTAATGGTTGTTCATGAGGAAAAATCCTCCAGCTCCTGCACATTATTTGCTTTTCCAGCATCTTCTGCATATTTGACTCCTTACTAGCAGTGACTATGATTGTGAGATCCATCTTTTTGCACTGGTGACAACTGAGGGACTCATACACAACTATTACAAACCCTGCAAACACTTAGTGATGCTCAAGAAGTCCATTAAGGATGAAACTGGATGTAAATTGTTCTCATTTTGTTGAAAATTTATATTAATTTAGTCCTGCCCTTCAGAGGCTAAAAAAGATATTAGCATGTAAAACAAAATAAGAAAACTTTAGACATCACCATTTGCTCAAAAGTTTACCCCTGGCTCTTAATGCATCGTGTTGCATTCTTGAGCATTACCTTGCAGATTCTGAAAGATGTACAATAGGTAAACGTATGACTTTGACTATACATTGCAATCATTTTGTAAGGTTTAAAATATTAATTTAAGAGCTCAGTGTTGAGACCTTTCGCCGGAATTTGATTGACAGGAGATCTGACCAATCATAATGCAGATACCGCCATTTTTGTCTGACAAACAAACCAAATCAGTTAGTAGATTAAAGTCAGTGGACTTGAACTTGAAAAATGGTGTGTATTGATATCTTTTTGCAGTTCTGATTTTCATTCATGTTTAATTTGTGCTATAACTAGAAGAGATTATCAGTTCATGTGCTGCTCGAACTGAGGCCTACACATTAAAGCACCACAAAAGAGGATTTATTGTTTGAATTTCATAATAATTATAAAAATGTAAAAGATGAGACTTTATTTCATACCAAAAGTAGGCTGCTCTGTCTTGTATGTTGGCGCATATTCCAGCCTGTTCTCACGTAAATGCGTCTCTATTGCACACATTGTGTATTATCGTGTAATTTATACGCGAAAAGGAGTTTTTACGTGCATATGATACGCAGTTTTTGCGTGCATTTGATACGCCATTAAGTCAAGTCAAGTCAAGTCACCATTATTTATATAGCGCTTTTTACAATACAGATTGTATCAAAGCAGCTTCACAGTGATAACATGAAAATAATATAACAGAGTTTGTTTCTAAAAGAAAATTGAGTCAACGTCCACCTTAAGTAAGGCAGATCAATAATATTATTGAATATTAAATGTCCCCAACTAAGCAAGCCAAAAGCCAAGGCAACAGTGGCAAGGAACCAAAACTCCATCAGGTGACAGAATGGAGAAAAAAACCTTGGGAGAAACCAGACTCAGTCGGAGGGCCAGTTCTCCTCTGGCCAACGAAGGAACAGTGCATGATTTATGATGCGGGCAGCATTACAAGGCAGATTGGATCGGAACATTTAGAAATTTATCCATTTCCATCTTTTAGAAGTCCAAGTAATCACTCCGGTGTAGAGACGAGTTGTTGAGGATCAGTGCCGTCCACCATAGAGGGTCCATATCGCCGGTGTTGAGTCGTCTCTTCACAGGCTTTGTGATTGGGGTATCTGAAGTCTCCGTGAAAGGCTGGATACAAACTGGAGCTGACGAACGCCGTTTTTCTCGGGACTCGCGTCCCGAGATAACAGCAGAAAAGCAAAAAGGGAAAATAATTAGCGTAGCTGCTGTTCATAATGATTTCCATAACACGGGCGTAAATGATAAAAAACATGAAGACAGTGATTCTTGCGTCCCAGAGTCACCCCCCTCCGTCCCCCACTCAACTCAGCCCTGCTTACTGACCTCTACATCCCTCCTGCTGCTGAGACCCAACCACAATCTCACAATCTCTCCGCAGCCCAACCATACGCGCCGACCCGTTTGACTAAGGCTGTTGAGCCCCACTGTCGTCGTTAAAGCAGGTTCAGTGGCAACGGTTCCGTATGGCATACCACCTACCGCAAAACACAATATCTACCCAACCACCCGTCATTCACGCAATATACACAGGAACGTAATGACTGTAAATACTATGCAACCTATACAAATAACCTTCAGACTCTTCAAGTTTTATAATATTAAATGCATTTGATCTTAGTCAGCAGTGGTATAAAAGGTAAGCATTATGTAAATGCTTGGCTAAAGAGATGCGTCTTTAATCTAGTTTTAAACTGGGACAGCGATTCAGAGCCTCGAACAATATCAGGAAGGCTATTCCAGAGTTTTGGAGCTAAATGTGAGAACGCCCTTCCTCCTTTAGTGGACTTAGATATTCTAGGAATGACCAGAAGCCTCGAATTTAGTGATCTTAAAGAACGCAATGGATTGTAGGGCGATAGAAGGTCCATTAAATACACAGGAGCTAAACCATTTAGGGCTTTATAGGTCAGTAATAGTACTTTGTAATTGATACGGAATTTGATAGGTAACCAGTGTAGAGATGATAAAATTGGTGTTATATGATCATATTTTCTTGACCTAGTAAGAAATCTAGCAGCTGCATTTTGCACTAACTGTAGCTTGTTTATTGAGGATGCAGGACAGCCAGCTAATATAGCATTACAATAATCTAGTCTCGAGGTCATGAATGCATGAACTAACTTTTCTGCATCAGAAACAGATAGCATGTTACGTAGCTTTGTAATGTTTCTAAGGTGGAAAAAGGCTGTTCATTGTAACATATGAAATATGATTTTCGAAAGACAAGTTGCGGTCTAGTATAACACCCAGGTCTTTTACTCTAGTGGATAAAGTAACAGGACATCCTTCTATATTAAAGTTGTATTGTAAGTGATTTTGTGGGTAGTTTTTTGGACCAATAAGTAATACCTCCGTTTTATCTGAATTTAGTAGCAGGAAATTACGCGTCATCCAGCATTTTATATCTTTGAGACACTCTGTCAAATTTGATAAGTTAGTGTTTTCATCTGGCCGTGATGAAATATATAATTGAGTGTCATCAGCATAACAGTGGAAATTAACTCCATGTTTTCTTATAATATTACCAAGTGGGAGCATATATATTGAGAATAGCACAGGGCCTAACACCGATCCTTGCGGCACTCCATAGTCTACTGACGTTATCTTTGATTTTTCCCCATTTAAACAGACAAAATGATAACGGTCTGATAAGTACGATCTAAACCAGCTTAATGCCTGTCCCTGAACACCAGTGTAGTTTTGTAGTCGATCCAGGAGTATTTTATGATCGATAGTGTCGAACGCAGCGCTAAGATCGAGTAGAACTAGTATTGAGATACAGCCTTGGTCAGAAGCTAAAATTAAATCAATAATTTTAACTAGCGCAGTTTCTGTGCTATGATGCGGTCTGAATCCTGACTGGAATTTTTCACATATCTCATTTTCTTGCAAGAAAGAGCACAATTGAGCGGACACAATTTTTTCTAGTATTTTAGACATAAATGGAAGATTTGAAATGGGTCTGTAATTTGCTAAGTTATTTGGGTCTAATTGCGGTTTCTTAATGAGAGGTTTTATTACTGCCAGCTTGAATATTTTTGGAACATGACCTAAAAATAAAGACGAGTTAATAATATTGAGAAGAGGCTCTTCCACTACAGGTAACACTTCTTTCAGTAGTTTAGTGGGTATTGGATCTAATAAACATGTTGTTGGTTTCGATGCAATGATAAGTTTATTTAGCTCTTCCTGTCCTATAGTTGTAAAGCGGTGTAGTTGTTCCAGAGGGGCGATAATTGAGGCTGAATCATAAGACACCATAAAAGAGTGTACATTTACAATTGTGTTACGGATGCTTTCTGTTTTCTCATTAAAGTAGTTCATAAAATCATTACTACTATACTGTAACGGAATATTTTGCTCTGGTGATGTCTGTATATTTGTTAGTCTAGCCACGGTGTTAAATAAAAACCTTGGATTATTTTGGTTATTTTCTATTAGTTTGTGGAGATGCTCAGCCCTGGCTGCTTTTAGAGCCTTTTTATAACGTGACATACTGTCTTTCCACGCGATTCTAAAGACCTCTAAATTAGTTTGTTTCCATTTACGCTCTAAGTTACGAGTTTCTCTCTTGATAACATGCGTAGCACTGTTGTACCAAGGTGCTTTAGTTTTCTCTCTAACCTTTTTTGATCTAATTGGTGCAACAATATCTAATGTACTAGAGAAAATGGTGCTCAAACTGCTAGTCATTTCCTCTAGTTCATCTGTTTGTTTGGGTTCACTGAGCAGCTGAGATAGATCAGGTAAGCTATTTGAGAATCTATCTATAGTGGTTGGAACGATTGTTCTGCCTGGTCTATAACGTGGCTCAACATGACAAATTTCAGCAGTACGTATTATACAAGTTACCATGTGATGATCAGTGAGATCGTCACTTTGCGGTATAATATCTATATCGGTTGGATTGGTTCCATATGATATAATTAAGTCTAGTGTAAGATTTAGACGATGAGTGGGACCACTGACGTTTTGCTTGACCTCAAAAGAGTTCAATAAATCTGTAAACGCAGTCCCTAACGCATCATTTGTGTTATCTACGTGTATGTTAAAATCTCCAACAATTATTGCTTTATCGGTATTAACCAATAGATCTGAGAGAAACTCTGCAAACTCTTTTAGGAAATCAGCATAGGGCCCTGGAGGTCTATATACAGTAGCCAAGGCTAGAGATAATAGGGACTCTTTCTTACATCTAAGAGCGTAATATTTAGTACAAGTACTTCAAACGAATTAAACCTGTGACCTGTTTCCTGAGTAACATTAAGAATATCTCTATAGATTGTTGCAACACCGCCGCCACGACCGATCAGACGGGGCTCATGCTTATAACAGTATCCTGGTGGAGTAGACTCATTTAGACCGAAATACTCATTTGGTTTAAGCCAGGTTTCAGTAAGGCAAAGTACATCGAAGCTATTATCTGTGACCATTTCATTTAAAATAACCGCCTTAGGTGTGAGCGATCTAATGTTTAGAAGACCTAGTTTTAGAAATTGTTTTTGTTCACTGATATTTAGATTTTCAGGTTTAATTACAATAAGATTTTTCCTAGATCCTACAGTAGATTTATTATATGGCCTCACTAAACGAGGAATAGATACAGTTTCTATATAATGTTCTACACTACTTATATCAATTAATTTGGCACAGCAAAGACTGTGATTTGGACTTTGATTTTCTAGTCATATGGTGTGTAACGTCTTGGAGATGTTGTCCGACAGAACAGCCGCTCCGATTCTGCTGGGGTGCAGGCCATCAGCACGGTAGAGCCTACGTCGCTCCCAGAACAGATTCCAATTATTTACAAAGAGCAGTTTCTGTTCATTACACCATGACATTAACCATTCATTTAGTGCAAATAATCTACTGAACCTTTCCTGTCCTTGTCAGTACGTGGGAAGCGGTCCAGACACGATGATCGTTGCCTCAGGCGCTGTGCTGCGTACCGTCTCGATCAGGCTCTTGTAGTCCTTCTTCAGAACCTCCGTCTGCCGCAGCCTGATGTCATTCACTCCCGTGTGGAGCACCACAGCTCCGACGCGCTCGTCACCGTTCAGGATCTCGGGAACCTGTGCGGCGACATCAAGAACACGAGCACCAGGAAAGCAGTGAGTGCGCACCATACCCTTACCTGAGGTAGCGCGGACATGACGGACCATGGAACTGCCGATGATCACGGCGTCGTCGCGTTCCGACTCGCGAAGGGGGGAGAAGCGGTTCCGGGTGGAGATCTCGAAGACCGGGAGGGGCGGTGAGGTTCTTGCTCTGGTCCTGGCTCGTGTCTTTCGCTGTGTTATCACCCAGGGTCCATGGTGTTGTGTCGGTGCCGGAGTGAATGATGCCAGAGATGATCGCGTCCTCCTGGGCAGAGAAACGCACGGAGTAGACGAAGTCGGAGTCAAAAAGTTACTAACCACTGACTTATGAGCATCAGCGCGTGACGTTTCAAGCGCTGATCGCCGATCCCGCAGCTCGGCTTGTTTCTCCAGCAGACCACGAATCTGTTTCTCCACCGATTACAGCTCCAATCGTACCGAAATCAGCTCGAATGTGTCCTCACCTGCACTCAGAGGTAACGTTAGACACACATCCGATATGTTCGCCATAATAACAGATGAACAGTAAATTAGTAGTGATACTACCAATATCACTACTAATTTAGGACTGAAATGCTGGATATAACCTGTATTCTTTCAGTGAAACGGGTGTAAAATAAGACGGTCGGTAGGAGCGAGGCCACGCGTGAAATGCTAGCGGACTAAAGGCTAGTAGCCGAGATTCGCAAAGTTGGATCTAAGTAGCGATATCAAAGTAATCCGATTGTTTTTTATAAGGAATAGTAGCGAGGATAAGTTCCCATGATATAAAAATAGAAAGTGCTTGTTTATAAATGAGTTGAAAAGAAGAAAATCAAGGATTAATGAATCAATTCGACGGAGCTCCAAACACAAACACTATCCGCACGCGCATGCGCATCTCAAAATATGCTTCAAGTGTATTGTGTGTAATACACACAAACCCCACATGACTAATCCTACCCATGCATATCATGTGCACGTACCTTACCACTACTAAACCTACCCTAAACCTACCCATGCGTATCATATGCACGTAAAAACTCATTTTGGCGTATACATTGCACGATAAACACCATGCGTGCTATAGAGACGCATTTAGTGTGAATGGGTTGCATATTCAGTGTGCTTTTTGCTCCGCATTATATTTTTCACTGTGTGAGAACATTTGGAGTGAGAGCGGAACGGCTTGTCGGACGTAGCAACAGTAACTAAGAGGGGCTGGTCTTTGTAAAAGGTCAATTTCAAATCATTTAAATCTTTGTGGACTCGGCTGGACTCGACTTGGACTCAAGTCCGACTCGGCCCTCTTTGGACTCGGACATGGACTCGGACTCGATTGTTAAGGACTTGGTAGAGCGCTTGTGGAAATCCACTAACATGGAAGTGCACAGACTGCATTTAAAGGAGCTGATTGCATCACTTAACGAAATGATAAAGCAGGCCAGATCTATGTATATTTCTGATCTTGTAAATCAGAATAAGAGAAACCCCAAAGTTGTCTTTGATATTTTTCGGAATATTGTTTCACCCTCAACTCCACTGGTGCCGGTTTTCACCACTGATGACTGCAACAAATTTTTAAAATACTTTGTATATAAGGTGAATGAGATTAGAGCAAGTATAAAACCATCTGATGAGAGCACCATTGTTGTAGCTACTCCAAATTGCTCCTGGGCTAGCTTTTCTGCTGTCTCATTTGATGATGTCTGATCTAGTTGCTCCTATTGTCGTCAAAATTGTTAACACTTCACTTTTCACTGGGACCGTCCCAAACTTGTATAAACAGGCAGTGATAAGCCCCATTTTAAAAAAGCCCAATTTGGACCCAGGGGAGCCTTGTAACTATAGGCCAATATCAAAACTGCTTTTTCTCTCAAAAATCATGGAGAAGGTAGTAGCTGAGCAGCTGACAACTTTTCTAAGTAACAATGAACTTTTGGATAAATATCAATCTGGTTTCAGAAAGATGTACTCCACTGAGACCGCTCTCCTCAAAGTGTATAATGAAGTACACATGGCTGTTGATTCTGGAAGGTACTCAGTATTGGTTCTATTGGATTTATCATCAGCGTTTGATACAGTGGACCACAACATCCTGTTGAATAGATTAGAAAAAGAGTTTGGTATCGTTGGGTCTGTTTTAAAGTGGTTTTCCTCTTACTTGAATGACAGAACTTTTTCTGTATATGTAAATAATATACTGTCTGAAGCAACTCCATTCGTGAATGGCGTTTCACAGGGCTCTGTCATAGGGCCACTTTTGTTTTTACTGTACACTACCCCTTTGGGAAAAATGTTGAACCATTTTAACAATGTGTCATACCATTTTTATGCGAATGACATACAGTTGTATTGCTCGTTCAATGACTCTGAGTTCCACAAAGTAACAGATTTATTGGAATGTTTTTCTTCGGTTAAATCGTGGCTTGCTAGTAACTGTTTTCAATTAAATTCGGAAAAGACTGAAACCCTAATTGTTGCCCCAGACAATAAAATACCATCCATCCTTCAAAACCTTGGTTCTCTGAGCTCCTCTTTCCAGTCGAGCGTCAGAAACCTGGGTGTCTGGTTTGACCACTCAATGTCTTTGGACTGCCATTCTAGACTTTTGGTCAGAAACTGCTTTTATCATCTAAGAAATATTGCAAAATTGAGGGTAATTTTATCAGACTCTGACCTCGAAGTGGTTATCCATGCTTTTATTTCTTCACGTTTAGATTACTGTAACTCTCTTTTTACTTTTTGTAATAAATCTACTTTAAATCGCCTTCAAATGGTTCAAATGCTGCGGCAAGGCTTCTAACAAGAACTGGCAGGAGGACACACATCACACCCATTTTGTCCTCCCTACACTGGCTACCCATCAAATTGCGTATTGATTTTAAAATATTAGTGTGGCGAACAGGACGGCCGAGGGACGTGAAAGAACGGCGCGAGGCCGGTGGTGCGATTGCTAATGAGCAGCACCTGTGAAGCACACTGGTCTCGCATCTCTCACGGAGGAGCGGAAGCATAAAGGAGGAGCGACGACGTTGATGATCGAGAGAGGAACAGGCCTGTATTTTAGTTGTGTTTTGTTTTTGTATATGTATTTTATTTTAGCCAGCAGTCGTCCGCGAGGGGCTGCTGGCAGTTATGTTTATTTTCGGTAGCCAGCAGTCGTCCGCGAGGGGCTGCTGGCGGTATTTTGGTTTGTTTGTTTCATTTTAAATAAAGTATATTTTGATTGTTCGCCGGTTCCCGCCTCCTTCTTCCCTGAACATTGTAGTGATGTGTCGTTCATGAACGAATCTTTAATATGACTCGGGACTACCGAGTTGTCTCAGAGAGTGATTCGTTCATTTTGTGTCGACCGCGCATGCGCATTGCGCAACATATGGGTTCTGAATCTTTACTGGAAACAGAAATGATTAGTTCATCTCTCTCGAGTCTTCGAGTTCGGGACGGGTCCGAGTCTTTCGTTCTTCCTGTCAGTCCATAGACTATGCTGTCAGTACCGGAAAGAGAATTGATTAGTTCATCTTTCGAGTCTCGAGTTCGGGTTCGGCTGGGTCCGAGTCTTTCGTTCTTCCTGTCAGTCCAATAGAGGCTATGCTGTCAGTACCGGAAAGAGAAATGATTAGTTCATTTTTTCGAGTCTTCGGGTTTGAGTCCTTCGTTCTTTTGTCACGTGACTTGTCACCGTATTGAATAGCCTACTAATTTACAACCTTTTTACAAACAAGCACATAGTTAAGGTATTAAATATAATAGTACTTAATTAATGTATAATATATAATAAAACATACCACAGATGCACAAGAAACATTTAGAAAAGAGAAGGACAGGGACAATATAAGATGGAACTTTTATTTTACAGATAATGTTTTGCACATATTTTGTATTTTAATTCCTAAATATAAAACAATATACATTCAGACGCAGTCAATAATACGAATATAATGTTGTATTTGATGCGAGATAACAGCGGTCACGTGACAAAAGAACGAAGGATTTAAAACCCGAACTCGAGACTCGAAGAAAATGAACTAATCCTTTCTCTGTCCGGTACTGACAGCATAGCCTCTATGGACTGACAGGAAGAACGAAAGACTCGAACCCGAACTCGAGACTCGAGAGATGAACTAATCATTTCTCTTTCCGCTACTGACAGCATAGTCTCTATGGACTGACAGGAAGAACGAAAGACTCGGACCCGGTCGAACCCGAACTCGAGACTCGAAAGATGAACTAATCATTTCTCTTTCCGGCCCTGCTGTATCACACACGGCACGGTCGGCCCAGCAGACAGATCCGAGTCAGACACTGGCGAGTCGACAGCTAATGTCTCGAGACAAGAGAGGAGAACTAACCTGATAAATATGAAGTTGCAAAGGAAAGAAGGTCTCGGATCAGGAGGTGAGGTGAACTAACAGAATCAGACTGCAATAGCCTGAACTTAAGACCCAACAACTAATCAATTAATAAAACATTTCGGTTTCTTATAATTTGGCTTTGGCTGCATTACCCTATAGTTTATTTTTATTCTTTTTACAAATGTAATCAATATTTTCGTAAGTACTAGATGTGTTGGGATATTTAACATGCCATTTTAATTATATTATGCTGCAATGAACGAAATGAACGAAATGACTCGAAAAAAGATTTGTTCTTTTTGCTGAACGAGACTCAAAGATTCGAGTCAGTAAAATGATCCGAACTTCCCACTACTAGAACATTGCTACAATTAGTTTTAACTTTTAGAGCTTTACATGGTCAGGCCCCTCAATACATTGCTGATTTGTTATGCACATACTCCCCAGGCCGTGCACTTCGATCCTCAGGCCAGAGTCTGTTAATGGTCCCAAAGACTCGCTGTAAAACCCGGGAGACCTGTCTTTTCAGGCTATACCCCCCAGACTGTGGAACGCCTTGCCTTTGTTCCTCCGTGTGGCCGTCGATTCTTTTAAAAAGCATCTCAAGTCACTGTTATTTAGACATGCATTTAGTTAACTGGGTTTTATTTTGGGCTTTTTAAATTATGTAATTTTTACTGATCGTATATTGTTTTATTTTGTGGTTACACTTTGTAAAGCACTTTGTGATTTTATCTGTGAAAAGTGCTCTATAAATAAACTTTACTTACTTACTTACTTACTTGGACTTGACTCGGACTCGACAAAGGTGGACTCGGACCCAACACTACTACATTGTGCTCAGCAGAATTCCCAATACTGGTCCATTTTCACAGTGGCATCAATTTTGTAGCTACTTCCAACACATGCTTCCTAATACCTTTGTTTCCCCTGTTGTGCTTAATCGTACCACGCATGCATTTGGTATTACAACACTCCAGTCTCCTCCGAACATATTATTTTCGACGAAATTATGTAAAATTTGGACTTGGACTGCAGAACACTGCTCCAAACTTCCACACTCGAGTACTTATATACTGTATATATACTGTATATAAAAATAAAATAAGTTAAAAAACATGACAGCCCCAGCTAGAAATCTTATAATGGGCCGAGCCCCATGTACACTGGGAGTTGAATGTTATTTTTCCATGTATATATGTATATATACATTTATATTGTTTCGTGTCTATATGTATAGATTTGATTTTTGTGAATAGAATCCCTTACAACAGCACAAATCTGCAAAACATATTGTCTCAAGCACACCTGATGTAACTAATAAAGCGTTGCACCAGGTGTGCTTGAGTTAACCCTTTCACACTTAAGTTTAAAATATTCTAACTGACCCCCCAGCTTGAGTTTTTCAAGGCGACCGTTATTTAGAACTTGTCACTTGCCAGAACTCCAAGACGTACACCACTACTGACCCAAAAGCCCACGTAAAGTTGGCTCAAATTCATATAAATAAGCCACAGATGTTTTGGGATTCTGTTCTGTGGATCAATGAAACAAAACTGGAACTTTTCGGCCCTATAGATCATCGGTATGTCTGGAGGAAGAAGACTAAAGCATATGCTGAAAAGAACACACTGCCTACAGTTAAGCATGGTGGTGCTCGGTGATGCTCTGGGGCTGCTTTGCATCCTCTGGCACTGGAAACCTGCAGTGTGTGGTGCAAGGCAAGATGGATTTATTGAAGTATCAGGAAATCCAAGGAGAAAACGTCATGCTGTCAGTGAGGAAGCTGAAGCTTGGGGTGTCATTGGTAATGATGTGCGATACCACCTAATTCCTATTCGATCCGATACCAATACCCAAGCTGGTATTGCCGATACCGATACTAATACCAATAATTTTTACGTATTTTATTTGTAGTGTGATGTGACAACTATTTTAAAGTAAAGTAAAAAAGTAGGCTTTACTTTTTTTCCAAATTATAGCTGCATAATGACAAGACAATAAACTACTCTCATATTATTTAATTATAAAGAAAATCTCAGAGACTGTAAAACAGGTTGAAAATTACACACAAATAAAAAAAATGTGACTCTTAAACTTGTAACAAAATATTCCATATCCACTTTTTGCTGTTCTTTACAACACATCTAAATCAGGCAGCCTTGAAAATCAGTACCTCGAATTTTTTTTTACAATACATTCATGTTTACAAAAAAGTAAATTAGGCTCCCCTGAAAAATTTTAAATCTGAGCCTGTTCTGAAACCTGTCCTTATTCACAGGGTTTTGTTAAGTAATAAAACATGTTTACAGTTTTCCCCTTGAGTCTGCTCCGTTTCTTTGCTAACTACCTCCACTGCCTTTGAAAACATTTGTTTTGTCACAAAATATTCCATATCAACTTTTTGTTGTTCTTTACAACACATGTAAATCAGGCACCCTTGGAAACCGTTAACTCAAATTCTTTTCACAAAACATTCATGTTTACCAAAAAAAATAAAAATTAGGCTCCCCTGAAAATGTTAAACCTGAGCCTGCTCTGAAAACTGTCCTTATTCACAGGTTTTTGTTTAGAAATAAGAGCACGTTTACAGTTTTCCCCTTGAGTCTGTTCCGTTTTTTGCTCACTACCTACCCTGCCTTTGAAACATCCGCTCTGCAGGTACAGAAGTAGCAACAATTCCCAAGTACTTTACAGCAAGTTTGCTTTAGCCTGGGAAGGTTTAGTGATGCTCTTGCCACCAAACAAGTGGATCCTTGTCTCTGGGAATCAGTTTTTCCTCTGAGTAACGACGCATTTCAATTATTACGTCTGTGGTAGCTGACCGGTGATGTTGGGAAGATGCAACTTGTGTGTCAAAATCTGCCCATAACCCTTCTTTTGTTGCAGCTGAGTCTGGGGCAAGTGCAGGACTCTGGGAGCAAGGCACTGAGGCAGAGCTAGAAGTAGGTGCCAATGCAGAGCTTGGAGTTGGAGTGGGAGGGGACTCTACTGTCTGGTAGACTTCCTTCAGCTCAGAGAAAAGTCATTTTTTCATTCCCTCAGCATTGTTTTTGTCTTGAAATCCAAGGTGTTTAAACCTAGCATCCAGAAATGTACCAGCAGCTAGAAAGTGATTGGTCTCAATGCCTGCAAATCTATGCTGGCATTGCGAGCTGCCCAGATGCTTACAGGCTGCTACAGCTCTTTGAAGAAGAGACACGAGAGGAATCACTTTGGAGACTGAAACATGTTTTTCTGATGATACTTCCCTTGTCACTTCCTCAAGGGCCTCAGTGCATCAACAGTTTGAGTGATGAGTGACAATTCTCCCACATTAATGCATAATTCACTTCTGCCTAGAAGACAGAGGACTGTGGTCACAGCTTCATGTTGTTCATGCAGACTGTCCAGCATGTAGAAAACTGAATTCCAGCGGCTTTCTACAGACTGGATCAACTTGTGTTCTGCTATTTTCACATGCTGTTGAACAGCCCTAAGCTTCTCTGTGGCCTTAGTGCTATGGTGAAAAATTACACAATTTTGCTGCATTTTCCCAGTATCTGCACCACTTCAGGGACAGCTTTTAGACTGTCCTTTACAAATAAATTCAGAGTGTGGGCAAAACAACGATAACGCCTCCACCCAGCCTTGTGTACTGCAGCAACCATATTTGCCCCGTTGTCTGTCACAACTGCCATCACCTTATCAGTTAGGCCCATTCATCTGTTATTCGTTTAAGTTCTGAGCTGATAGTATCAGCAGTATGCTGTCCATGGAAAATCGACGTTTCCAAAACAAAATCTTTCATTTGCCAATTAACAATTACATGACATGTGACAGTCAAGTACGCCTCTGTGGACACTGAAGTCCACATATCAGTGGTAAGTACAACACTTGGAGCATTTTGTAAAGTTGCTCTTACTTTGTCTTTGCACTCATCAAACATATTAACAAGATATGTTTCAGTCATTTTCTTTCTGCTAGGGAGTTTGCATCTTGGGTCAAGAGCTTTTACAAATGCCTGGAATCCCCCATCTTCTACTACAGACAATAGGCTGGAGGTCCCTCACAATCATCTCTCCCAGGTTCCTTGTGAGTGCTGCTGCTCCTGGAGAATCATCTACAAACAACACAGATACACAGGGCAACACTGCACTGTATGCTAAAGATAGAGAGATAGATATATACTTTATTTATCTAGAGGGAAATTCAAGTATCCAGTAGCATACGAAACATACATGCATTAAACCTATATTAAAAATCAAAATAACTTATAACACAGTAGTCACAGTAAGCAGTGCAAATGGAGTGTAGATGGAAGTAAAGAGTACAGATGGAGGTAGAAATAGTTCTTTTGTCTATTGTCCTCCATGCTATGACTAGTAGTTGTTGTACAGTATGATGGCCAGGGGGACGAAAGAGATAACTCTAAATCCTATTAGTTTTAACTATAGGCTATATGTAGCCTCTCTCAATACACTCTTAGCACTGAAAGCTACTCATTGTTGCATTTATTTCATTAGGCTAACTTACTTCATGTTTCACTGGTATTTTCTATTTGAACAAATTGCTTTCTGTTAGCTTGTTATAAGAATGCTGGGATTCCGGGGAACTCTTGAACATTAAAAAAACTAAAGCCTACGCGTGAATACATTTCCCAAAGTCAGTGATAACGTGACTATCACGCTATCTCTGTACCTGGATAACTTCTGCCGCTGCCAAATGACTCGCTGATTGAAGTCTGTCTTGCCCTAGCACTTTGCGTCTTCTCGCCCTGGACCTCCTCCTCAGACAGCCGCTTCATTATATCATCATATTCACTCTTGTGACTTAACCTCAGATGTTTAGCAAGGTTTGTAGTGTTACCACTGTATTTCACTGTCTTTCCACACACATCACATACAGCGTCACTGCTCTCTTTACAGCTAAAATACAGCCAGACATGACTCCTTTTGCGGTCAGCCATAGTCACTCTGCAGTCTGCAGTCTTCGTAGCGGGAAATGTAAATAAAGGGCTGCAGCGGCCTGCTCCGTCATGGAGCCGCAGTGCACACACAAATGACCGGCGGAAGGAGAAGTAGCTCCTTCCCCTAACCGGATATAATTAGACTTTTTTGGTGACAGCAAGTTACTTATGATAACATAAGCACTCACTCCAAATTACTGATTTTAAATATCTATTTTTTTATATGAGGATCGATACTAGAGCAGGAGACGCTGGGATCGCAAATATCGATACTTTAGTATTGATCCGCACATCACTAGTCATTGGACCTTCCAACAGGACAATGATCCCAAACATTCCTCAAATTCCTGGTTTCAGAAGAAGTCCTGAATATTCTATAGTGGTCACAGTCACCTGACTTGAACCCTATAGAAAATCTCTGGTGGGATATTAAGAAGGTGGTTGCAGCACGCAAACCCATGAATATTACTGAAATGGAGGCCATTGCTCATGAGGAATGGGCTAAGATTCCTCAGAAATGCTGCCAGAAGCTGGTGTCTGGTTATACATCTCGTTTGCAGCAGGTCATAACAGAAAAGGGGTGTTCTACTAAGTACTAAAGATGTTTGCCATGAAGGGGTTGAATCATTTTGGGACTGCCAAAGTCATTAAAAGTTGCATTTTCAGTTAAATTTGGGGAAACCACTTGAGACATTTTTTGTGTTGAGCTATTTCAATTAATTTTGTTAGATTTGTTCATTGCAAACAGCAGAAAGTCAGTAAATTTTGCCAATAAACCCGATTTGCAATGGGGGTTAAATAATTTTGATTGCCACTGTATACGTATATACATACATTATGTATAAACTGTATATAATTCTACATGGATACAGAGACTACATCATTACAGAGTTTAGTATTTGTTATGACTTATTTAACCTCAGGATGTTCTTTTGTTAAACTCAGTGTCTAACGGGACCATGTACTACTCAGATGAATTTCCTCTTGCTGTCGCCATATATATAACAAGCTCATCTGAAGTCATGAGATTCATGATAGTTGAAAGGATATTTTACTATGTCAATGCTGTTAGCTAAATCTAATCTGCTGTATGACAGAGTGAGGGTGCTCAGCTTTGGCTCTAATCTCTTCAAATATACTGAGAGCAAATGCATGTTAGAGCAAACATACACACACACACACACACACAATGCATTTGTTTTTATACTGCCATTATTTATATATGGACCTCTGCTCTTTCCTTTCCTTTGAACACACATATTCAAACTCATGCACAAAAACACACATGGGCTTGGAAGCCAGACGAACCGAGCAGTAATTAACAAACATCAATCCCACAGTCCATTCACTGAGGGTCTGGTCCATACTGCACACAAAAGTGTCAAGAGCTGCTGAAATGGTCTGTTTCAAGCTTGCTTTACATATCATCCAGTTGGATATACCAGACTACCTAGAAACAGAATAAACAGCATAGAAACCTTAACAAGGTTTTATTGGTCACTTTAAAATGGTAACATTTTTGAATGTTTTTAAAAGTCTCTTATGCTCACCAAGGCTGCATTTTTTTACATTTACATTTTACATTTAGTCATTTAGAAGAGGCTTTTATCCAAAGCGACTTACAACTGAGGACTAAAGACAAGTCAAGTCATTGTGAAGAGGCAAAAACAATGCAAGAAGTGCTCAAAATACAAAGTTCAGGCACTGAGTAGCATAAGCCATAACAAGGGAGGATTTAAAGGAAAAGGAAAACAAATTTTTTAATCAATTTTTTTATGTTAAGTGCTCACAGAAGAAATGAGTTTGCAGTTGTCTTTTGAATTCAGAATGTCAGGGATTCTGCATTCCAGATGAGGGTGGGGAGGTCATTCCACCAGCATGGAACCGTGAAAGAGAATGTTCTGGAGAGTGATTTTGTGGCTCTCTGAGATGGTACCACAAGCCGTCTCTCATTGACTAATCATAGGCTTCTGGTAGGGATGTAGACTCATAGGAGCGAGTGAAAGTAGGAGGGAGCTGAGCCTGTGGTCGGACAAGACGGGCTGCAGCATTCTGGATCATTTGTAGAGGTTTAGTTGCACATGATGGAAGTCCAGCCAGAAGAGCATTGCAGTAATCAAGCATAGAAATAACCAGGGCTTGGATGAGAAGTTGTGTTGCATGCTCATTTAGGAAAGGGCTGATTTTCCTGATGTTGTGCATTGTAAACCTGCATGATCTAGCTGTCTTTATAATGTGGTCTGTGAAGGTTAGCTGGTCATCAAATCACTCCCAAGATTTCTGACCAACCTTGATGGGGTGATTGAGGATGAATCTAGCTGGATAGTGAAGTCATGCTGTAGAGACGGATTGGCAGTAAGGACGAGAAGCTCAGTCTTTGCCAGGTTGAGCTGCAGGTGGTGTTCCTTCATCCATGCCGAGATGTCCGCCAGACATTCATTTAAAAAAAAAATTTAATTAAATTTTTTTAATTACAAAAATACAGTAAACAAACAGTCATTTTGTGAAATATTATTACACTATTTGGAACTGTTTTGTATTTGAATATATTTCAAAATGTAATTTATTCCTGTGATCAAACCTGATTTTTTAGCATCATTACTCCAGGCTTCAGTCACATAATCCATCAGAAATCATTCTGATATGCTGATTTGCTGCTAAAAAAAACAACAACAAAAAATCGTTTCTTATTATCAATATTGAAAACAGTGGTGCTGCTTCATGTTTTTGTAGAAACTATGATTTTGTCACGGTGTGGTGTGGGCAGAAGACGATGAGGCAAAAAGGCTCCAATACAAATACTTTACGAATATAAACTTCCAACGGGTACAGACAGGCAGGATTAACACACACAACATAACCGACGAAGTAGAACGGACAAGGACTAGATGAACAGAGGGAACTTAAATACTAACACAGATGACAGTGATTGAATGAAGGACAGGTGATACAAATTATGATAATTACTAGACACGGGTGCGACAACTGAATACTAACAAGGAGCCGGAAAACTGAACAAGGAAGACATGTGACCAATGAAAACTAGATAAACAACAGGTGGCTGACGAGGGCGTGGGCTTCCCGGAGCAGGAAGCCTCCAGGGCAGGGCAGGCTGTGCAGGCGGCCAGGGCGGAGCAGGCTGCCAGGGCGGAGCTGGCTGTTCAGGGGACTAGGACGGAGCAGGTTGTGCAGGCGACCAGGAAGGAGCAGGCTGTTAGGGTGGAGCTGGCTGTGCAGGTGCCTATGGCAGAGAAGGCCCTTCAGGCGGTTGTGGTGGAGACGACCCTTCAGGTGGCCGTGGCGGAGAGGGCCCTTCGGGCGGCCGTGGCGGAGAGGACCCTTTGGGCGGCCCTGGCGGAGAGTACCCTTTGGGCAGCCACAGCGAGGACGTATAGCCCCCAAGAAAATTTTTCGCCAGAGACTGTTCACGTCATGCCCGCTGAGCCAGACACCGTTAACGTCATGTTTCCCCGAGCCTGAGCCTTCTGTCCCTGAGCCAGGCTCTGGGACCGGGAAAGGCTCAGGTACAGGTTCAGGTACAGGCTTAGGGGCAGGCTCAGGGACAGACTCAGGGACAGGCTCAGGGACAGAAGGCTCAGGCAAAATGACGTTAACGGTCTCTGGCTCGGCGGGCATGACGTGAACAGTCTCTGGCTCAGCAGGACTGACGTGAAGTGCAGACTCGTTAGGACTGACATGAATAAGCTCAGGCTCAGCGGGGCTGACGTGGAGCACAGGCTCGACAGGGCTCACATGACGATTAGGCTGATCAGGCATGACGTGAAGATCCGGCATGACGTGAAGATCAGACTGGCCAGGCATGACGAGAAGATCAGGCTGAACCGGCATGACGTGAAGATCAGGCATGACGTTAAGATCAGGCATGACGTGAAGATCGGGCTCGGCAAGGCTTACGAGAAGAATTGCAGGCTCTGTGTCAACGTCTATTAAGTTAACCTCCATCGGGTCTTAGACAAGGACTGGAACAGAGGATTCAGGAGGGGTGATCTCGGCGGGACGAGATTGAGGACGGGTATTCTCGGCGGGACGAGATTGAGGACGGGTATTCTCGGCGGGACGAGACTCTGGGCGGGGAATGAAGACAGGAGGCGTGGTGAAGGAGATGGCTGGCGATGGTGGTTGAGTGGAGATGTCATCTCACCTCACCCACATTGAAGGCTGATCCACTCAACAACAGCACACGATCCAGGTACTGAGCGAAAGGCTGGTGCAGAGGATTGTCCAATCCAAACCCGAACACTCTTGATAGTACGTCATCAGTCCATTTGACCTGGTGTGAAAGCTCTAAAAATGTTCTTACTGGCTGGCTGTCGATCGGACAGCCATCCTGGAAACCGGTTAGTAGATGTTTGGTCGAAGTGAGAAGGGTGCGGGAAATTCCCATATTTTGTTTCTAGGTCTGTTCTTCTGTCACGGTGTGGTGTGGGCAGAAGAAGATGATGAGGCAAAAAGGCTCCAATACACATACTTTACTAATATAAACTTCCAACGGATACAGACAGGCAGGATTAACACACACAACATAACTGACGAAGTAGAACGGACAAGGACTAGAGGAACAGGGGGAACTTAAATACTAACACAAATGATGGTGATTGATTGAAGGACAGGAGATGTCAATCAATCACAAATGATGATAATTACTAGACACAGGTGCTACAACTGAATACTGTAGGATTACAAATTTTATTTAAATGTTTAATTGAGCTTCCAATACAATAGTATAGAAACTGAGAAAGTTTATTAGTGTGAATTTTGTATCTAAGGTAAATGATGTCACAAACCTGCCTGTTCCTGTCTGTCCAGCTCTCTATTGTAAGCAGAGCACTGAGACTATCACCTTTTGTCTTTATGCACTGCCTGGCCATTAAGATAATGTGAAGGTATCGGTGCAGAGTCTGGCTGATTGGATTAGGATATTTACATTACACTGTTATGCTGATTGGATTAGGATTGGTAACACTCTCAGTCTAGGGCACATTCCTTAACCGGTATGCCTCATTTACATGCTATTGTTTCAGAGTGCCTCCACCTTTAGGTAACTCCTCCCCCTGAAAGGGTATATGAACTGAATGTATACTGCCTTAGTTAGACTTGATTGAGATGACTACAGCGACACAATAAAGAACTTATACCTCAACAATCTCCTGGTCTGCAACTCTATCTTTTCTACAATTGAGAAGAAAAAGTTCACAACAGATGGTGCCGTGACCCGGATGGAGAAAATGAAACTCAACAAAGACTGAATTCCAGACTGAATCTTGAAACTTCAAGCTCAAAAAAGAATCTCAACAAAGAATGAACTTCTGACTGAATTCCAGACTGAATTTTGAAACTTAAAGCACAACAAAGATTTCAACAAAGAATTATCTTTCTGACTGAGTTCCAGACGGAATCTTTCCGTACAACTAAAGATTTGGTGAGTTTCACTCTATTCAAAGAACAACTGAAGACCAGTTCAAATTTGTCATTCCTCTGTGCCGCCAGAGAAGAAGTTAACAGACAGCTGTAGGGTTTGTTAACTAAAGTTATCCTCTAAAGTTGCTTTTAGAGATGAAATGTATCCTCTGTTTTTCAGGCAGGGAAGATTAACGTACATGTTAATATTGCTTATCCTCTAAAGTTTCTGTTAGAGATGAAAGTGATCCTCTGTTGTCAGGCAGGGAAGAATTTAGCATTACGTGTTATTATTTGGTGATCCTCTGTTTCAGGCAGGGAAGTTTAGCATTACGTTCTAGTTATTTTGTTTTTGTTTTTTGGTGATCCTCTGTCCACAGAGTAGAATTAGCATTATGTGCTAGTTATTTGTTTGTTTTTTGTTGTTCATCCTCTGTTCACAGAGAAGGTTAGCATTACTTGCTAATATTTGCTATCCTCTGTTTTAAGCAGAGAAGAATTGTTTTTATCCTCTGTAAAGTTAGGGAAGACTTATCCTCTGCTTTACCAGGGAAGGTGATACATCCTCTGTGTAGTCATAGAAGATTAATCCTCTGTTCAACAAGGGACTTTTAACAACAGTTACAACAGTTAATAGTTTAAACTGTTAACAGTAGTTTGTCCTCTACTTTTTTATTTAAGAAGGTTCATCCTCTGTTTAATCAGGAAAATTTAACAACTGTTAAAAGTGTGTTAGCAAAGTGGTTTACCCTCTGCTTTGCCAGGGAAGTGTTTTATCCTCTATAAAGTTAGGGAAGTTTAGCATCAAGTGCTAATATATTGTACCCTCTGTTTTCAGGCAGGGAAGATTAACGTACATGTTAGTATTGTTTTATCCTCTGCTTTGCTAGGGAAGTGGAAAAAGTTTTTTTCAGGCAGGGAAGATTTTAGTATAAATTGCTAATATTTTGTGTGTTACCCTTTGCTCTGGGCAAGGAAGGTTAACTGTGTTATCGAGTGTAGCCTCTTTTGATCAGAGAAGATTTAGTGTTTTTGTTTGTTTTATCCTCTAAAAGTTAAGAAGGTGAAAGATCCTTTGCATTTTTCTTTTAGGGAAGATTAGCGTAACATGCTAATAGTTTGTGATGTGTTGGTAACAAGGAAGTTTAACAATAGTTGATTTGTGTTAATAAGCATACCCTCTGTGATCAGAGAAGTTTAGTGTTTGTTTGTGTGGTAACAAAGAAATCCACAAAATGATTAAGAAAAGTGCTAGACTAATCTCCACAACTAAAAAAGGTCGTCTTGCTACTCCTTTATGGTCAGATAGCGAATTTAAAACACTGTTAGGAGAACAGATGGACTCCATAGTGACTGAGTCAGTCAGATTGGATTTGAGAAAGAAATTTGGTATTCACCCAGAAAAAGTATGGTCTATTGAAGAATGCAAGAAGGTGTTGGGTGCATGTATCAGAAAGAAAAACATGAAAGGCATAATATGTTGCCATAGAGAATATAGCTTATCCATTGCACAAGAACAAACTAGGTGTATTGATAAGTTAAATGAACAAAACAAACAATTGCAGACTCAAGTGTCGTGTTTCAAGACTAAGGTGAGCCATAACAAGGCCTCAACCAAATGTGACTCAGAAGACCAACAGTCAGATGAAACTTATCCTGACTTACAAGCATTCTTTGAAACAGATGTAGACATCCCATCAGTAACTGATAAGCCTGTAGATTCAGTAAAGGTATGTGTCGCAAGAAGATCTCAGGGAATTGAGAGAACTGAAAGTGTTCCTCCCAACTCTTCTGTTGTCCAAAACCAAACTGTTGCCAAAGCACTCGGACCTAGAGACATAGAAAGACTATCCCAAAGCTTACCTTCAGTACGCACAGATTTTTCTGAATTTAGAAGGGCATTGATCAGTAAAATGCGTCTTTACGACATGTCGTTGGCAGAAGTCACACAGCTGATGTCACAAATTCTAACTGAATCTGAATTCAACAGTTTTGAGTCTGCTGTTACTTCTGAACTACAACATGCCAGAAAAGATGAATTGATAGAGGGAGTTCTGAAAGCGTTGAAGAACATTGTTGGACCCAAAATTGACTGGTCGAAGATCACTAGTTCTTTACAGAAGAAGGGTGAAACTGTTAGTGAGTACACTCAAAGATTTTGCCAGTCAGCAGCAGCATACAGTGGTATAACTGACACTTCAGAGAAGGTGCTAGAAGATAATGGTCCCCTAGTTCGCACATGGTTTGATGGTCTGTTGTCAGAACATAGAAAAGCATTGCCTTTCTTAGACTTAACATGGTCCACTAGAACCATACAAAACAACTTGGAGAGGTTAGCTACTTGGGAAAGAGATTCTGATGTCAAGGCAAGAGTAAAAATTGCAGCAGCATCCTTTAAGGTCAACACAGAGAAGCAACAGAAACGCAAATGTCCTAAGAGAGAGGGCAGCAGTTGTTATTACTGTGGTAAACATGGACATTGGGGAAAGGAGTGTAGGAAAAACAAAAAGAACTTTAAACAAGTAAACAATGTTACTCAGCTCCTACTCAGTCTGCTTGCTACTCTGAAGCAGCCCGTCCCCTCGTCATTAAACTCGTTGGGCAGCTTGTTGATGTGTTAACCATTTGGGCTGTGAGTGCTTAATTTCCCCAGTAACTTCCAACAAAGATGAAAGACTTATTTTTGTTTAATAGAACAAAAGGAAAGTGACTGTCTCACCCTTCCTTTGGGGAACACCAAGTTAAGAAGACTCACAGCCTTAAATGTTATGCTAAAGCACAGGCCCTTCATCAGTAATGATGTTAGGTCAGACTGTAAATGTAAAATGCCTTCATGCAGTGTCCAGACTGATGAATGAAACAAAAGAAACTTCTGTCACCTCCTCCCATTGGGGAAATTGGTTATCAACTCTCACAACTCCTAACATTGTCTTACAGCGTGCACCCGTCACAAATCCATCCTCATGTATGATGTCTGCTATGACTGAAGTTTTGTTAGAGGATGAAGGAGAAATTACTCACGATTGTGTTATGCTTACATATACACCTATGAGTGAAGTAAAAGAAAAAGGTAACAGACGAGCAGGTTATGCAGTAATGTCCACCACGGAAGTGTTAGCTTCAGGACGTCTTCCAGATCATTTTTCAGCTCAAGCTGCAGAACTAGTAGCCCTAACAAGAGCATGCACGCTAGCTTCAGTATCAGTTGCTATTATCTACACAGATTCCAGATATGGTTTTCGGGTAATTCATGATTTTGGTGTCATTTGGCAAACCAGGCAGTTTCTAACTTTTCCATGAAACTTCCAAAGAAATTAGCAGTGATCAAAGTTAAAGCACATCTCACAACTAATACTACGGAAGCTAAAGGTTATGCTCTTGCTGATATGGCAGCTAAACAGGCTTGTTTCCATGCAACTGTACAAGTGTGGTGTTCAGGTAGTGCACCACAGAAGAAAATGATGCCTCCTGAATCAATAATTGATCTGTACAAAGACGTTTCCTCCATTAGAACCAAAGTGACATGGGCCACATCAAGTGATGTTGATTACAGCAGCTGCAGTATTGTGTCAGGGAAGGAAAACCTGGACTCATGTGTCACACTGTAAGGTTGTTCCTGCTCCAACAGGGATAGGATAGGACACGAACCAGTGAGGAGCCGAGGGAAGAACCGATTGCAACAGGCGTCGGGGGCCAACCCTTCGGTGAAGATTCCCTCATAGGCCCTATCCTAGTCCATCCTTACCTCACTGTTCCTTAGGTGTCAAAGGTTTAAGAAATAGGGAAAGATGGAACAACAATAGCAGACTCGGAAAATTTACCACCCTAGTGTTTGAACCAATACTGCTCTACTGTCGAGCAGACTCAGAAAAGTACAACCCTAGAACAAATACTGCTCTCCTGTCTTTTGTTTTCTTTCTTACTCTGTGCAGATACCACTGATGACTTCCCGAGACCCATACGCACTGACCTAGTCATCTGCGTATGAAGCCACAAGAAAACCTCAAGAAACAACTTGACCCACTTCCGAGCCAACTATCACAAAAGGATAAAGAAAAGAAAAAGAAAAAAATACACAACGCAGAAACTACGAAACCTTCAGTCATCCATTGACATGATCAAGATTGTCCTACTACTACACATCATGAAGATCGCACAAAGTCCGGACTCCAGAAACAACATATTCTTAGAGCTGATGAATATGTCACAAATGCCTTGTTTGCTGGAAAGAAAGTGTGCACTTGTGCACAAACATGTTGGTCCAACAAGACATCCTTGATCTTTCAGCAAAATTACTCCAAGATTACTGAAGATAATTCTTCATGATTCAGAAACTTGATTGATCACGAGAAAATCACAGTTCCAACCAGAAAAGACTCACGGACCCTAATTGCATTGTTTTGTTTCTGTGTCAACATGCAATTACAGAAAAACAAACACAGAACATGCTTTATGTGCCTGTAACTAACACAAGTTGCAAGAATGAATTTTTAATTTGATTAAATTTGTATATAATGTGAGAGTTATTTAGAACTCTCAAAGGGGGAAATGTAGGATTACAAATTTTATTTAAATGTTTAATTGAGCTTCCAATACAATAGTATAGAAACTGAGAAAGTTTATTAGTGTGAATTTTGTATCTAAGTTAAATGATGTCACAAACCTTCCTGTTCCTGTCTGTCCAGCTCTCTATTGTAAGCAGAGCACTGAGACTATCACCTTTTGCCTTTATGCACTGCCTGGCCATTAAGATAATGTGAAGGTATCGGTCTAGAGTCTGGCTGATTGGATTAGGATATTTAGATTTCACTGTTATGCTGATTGTATTAGGATTGGTAACACTCTCAGTCTAGGGCACATTCCTTAACCGGTATGCCTCATTTACACGCTATTGTTTCAGAGTGCCTCCACCTTTAGGTAACTCCTCCCCCTGAAAGGGTATATGAACTAAATGTATACTGCCTTAGTTAGACTTGATTGAGATGACTACAGCGACGCAATAAAGAACTTATACCTCAACAATCTCCTGGTCTGCAACTCTATCTTTTCTACACTTGAGAAGAAAAAGTTCACAACAATACTAACGAGGAGTGGGAAAACTGAACAAGGAACATATTTGACTAATGAAAACTAGATAAACAACAGGACAGATGAACAAAACTGTGACATATTTTTTTCGAGATACAAATTGCACAAGAACAGCTTTTTTTGGAAATAGAAATGTTTTGTAATATTATAAATGTATTTACTATTAATTTTGATCAATTTAATGTATCCTTGCTTAATAGTTTCTTTCACAAAACTTTTGAACAGTAGTAAAAAAAACGTATAATTATGATCAAAAAAAATTTTTTTTTATTTTTGGAGCTTGACAGCGTTAAGTTTAAATTCCATTTTGTTTGATGGATAAGAGCAGCTTGGACAATAATCAAGCAGATTTTAAATGATTATTTTTTCCTTGAAGCTCAGCACTGCAGAGCCCTGAGGATCAGCCATGCTTGTTCATTCATAGGGAAGTCCGTAAATAAATTGAAGACTAGCTGCTGCTTAGATCATGAACATTTCCCACATCACTATGATGCAATTGCAGTGTGAATTCCCTGCTCTGGAAGGTCCTGTCAAACTAGGCAACACCCCTGGGCATTGAACCGCCTCGCTAATCGCACTCCTGCGGGCGAACTGAAATGAGCTTGGCCATTTCTCCATTCTGAACGTGTGCTTTCTAATCTTTGGGCAGATTAAAATACGACCCACGTCTGAAACAAAACACTTGGAGGCAGGCGAGGACAAAAAGACTTTGTTCCGGCTGTTAGCATGGACAGGGAGTGAAATGTCTTGGGAATGAGCTAAATTGTTTCCGGAGCAGAATCACTATTGGCTTGCCCACAATATCAATGACAAAGAGAGATATGCATTTTTCTTAATGCTAAAACTCTGTTTAAAAGCTAAAACAGTTTACTATATTCACTTTTTAGCATCAAACACAAATGTATGTACATGAAAAAAAAAACTAGCAGTTAAAACCTGTGTAGTTTAAAAGTTTTAACTTCCAATTAACTCTGAAAAGAAATTGTTTGTGTTCCTCCAAGAAAGTGCAACAACTTAATTATGACTTTGCTGTGCGACAGTGATAAATGTGACCTATCATTATTTGCCTATAGAGCCAACAAAGCTAACATCCCTCAGGAAACCCGTGGAGTAAAGAAATACAGTGTAATACACAGTAAAGTCCTAATTACTGCAGTACACATTGCACTAATGACAGAGGCAGTGCTGTTGACACCGCAGGCGTTTGGAGATGTTTGTCCCATAACAGCCTGCGGCCGGAGCTTAGAAAGCCAACATTAAAGCTACAATATGTAAGATTTTTGTAATAAAATATCCAAAAATCACTTGCACAGTGTGATATATTTCTTGCAGTTGTGTGCGTACAATATCCCAAAAGTTCCCAAAGATTTAGAATTTCAGAGAAATTCCCATTTTAAATAATGGCTCGTCCATGTTCACTTGTTGCCTGTCAATGACGTATTATCCGCGTTATCCCTGGTTTCCGCTCATACTGCCATAGTAACCATGGCGACAGACGTGGACAACTGCGTTATGTCTAGCGGCACGCTCACAATGTTGTTGTTGTTTCGTTATGGACCATGGCAAGCAGACTTTGGGACAAAAGGAGAACTAAAACAAGGATCAATATCAGCGTGGCGTTTTCGGAATGACGCGAGCTCCCCGTCTGTAACAAACTTCGACTTGACAGAGACGCCACTCTCGCATGTACTTTATTAGACAGTTGAGCAAATGTACATGAAACTAAACAATATATTGTTATATATAAGCTATATAAGCTTTAAGTTATATAGCTCAACATGATGAAATGTTAGAATATGATCAGTATGTTATTCTAATGTTGATCTAGCTGCTAGTCTCATACAGACAAACTAACACAGAATATAATTATAACTTTCAACACGCTCAAATGCAGTTTAGTGTGACTTGTAAACCAAGTGAAACAGCGCTGCGTTACCTCACAAGTTCAATTCGTCTAATAAACTGACCTGTGTGAGTATTAATTAAGCACTTGTGGGTAGTTCGACTCGCGTGTGGCGCTGACATCTGTCTCTCATTAGCAATCATGCCATGCTTCATGCCACAGACATTTTAAAAACATCAATGTATTCACTCATCCATAAACATTAGATCCATCAGCATGACGGCAAGTTCCATAATTCTGCTTATGCGTCATCAACCTACGCCTTTGTTATTGTAAGAGTTTAGCAACCCCTAGCGGTGAAAAAAAAAATACATATTGTAGCTTTAAAACTCTACTGAATCTTTTTGCACTTTTGAGTAAAATACTCTTGTCTATATAAATGGTCCAAACTAAAATGAGAATTTTATACAAAAACGGGGACTTAAACAATTTTACAGCTTAAATAGTACACACAACAAAAACTAATTTAATTAAAATTCAAAAAAGTATATATCTCAGAGTTGTTGGCTGTAATCACAGATTTGCCGGCTACACATCCATGAATCGAATCTTCCTTTCCAGCACATCCCTGAGGAGCTCTATTGGATTGAGATCTGGTGACTGTGTAAGACATTTGATTATAGTCAACTCATTGTCATGTTCAAGAAACCAGTTTGAGATTATTTGAGCTTTGTGACATGGAGAGGTATTTTGCTGGAAGTAACCATCAGAAGATGTGGTCATAAAGGGCTGCACATGGTCATCCTCCACACCATTACACCAACACCAGCCTGAACTGTTGATACAAGGCTGGATAGATCTTTGCCTTGATGTTGATTATGCCAAATTCTCACCATAACATCTGAATTTCGCAGCAGAAATCGAAACTTATCAGACCAGGCAACTTTTTCCAATCTTCTATTGTCCAATTTTGGTGAGACTGTGCGAATTGTAGCCTCAGTTTCCTGTTCTGATCTGACAGGAGTGTCACCGTTGTGTTCTTCTGTTGCTGTAGTCCGTCTGCTTCAAGGTTGGACGTGTTGTGTATTTAGAGCTGCTCTTCTGCAAACCTTGGTTGTAACGAGTGTTTATTTGAGTTACTGTTGTCTTTCTATCAGCTGAACCAGTCTGGCCATTCTCTTCAACAAAGATGCAACGTTCAAAATCACTTAAATCACCTTCCTTCCCCATTCTGATGCTCAGTTTGAACTTCAGCAGATCGTCTTGACCATGTCTACTAAATGCATTGAGTTGATACCATGTGTTTGGCTGATTAGATATGTGCATTAAAGAGCAGTTGGTATAGTAAAGCAACTATATACAAAAGGTTTGGGTCAGTACGTTTTTTTCTGTTCATTCTTTACTCAGCAAGATGGCAAAAGTGATCAAAATTGATTTTGAAAACATTTGAAATCTTAAAAAAGATTTCTATATCAAATAAATGCTGTTCCTTTGAACTTTCGATTCATTAAAGAATCCTGCAAAAGAATGTATTAGTTTCCACAAAAATATGAAGCAGCCCAATTGTTTTCAACATTGATAATAAGAAAAGTTTATTAAGCAGCAAATCAGCATATTAGAATGATTTCTGAAGGATCATGTGACACTGAAGACTGGAGTTATGGTGCTGAAAATTCAGCTTTGATCACAGATATAAAATTACATTTTAAAATTTAATCAAAAAGAAAACAGGTATTTTAAATTGTAATAATATTTAACAAAGTTACTTTTTTTACTGTATTTTTGATCAAATAAATGCAGCCTTGGTGAGACTGAGAGACTTTCAAAAACGTTTTAAAATCTTACCAACCCAAAACTTGGAAGGAAATGTAGAATTTCAGCATCAAGGAAAATCATCTTCATCACCTGCTCCATGGTCTTCTTCATCATTGGCAACTTTTACACCTTTAAGAACTAACATTCATTCATCAAACAATCAAAACAATTTGCACTGCTAAGTGCTAATTAAACATGGTTAATGACGGAAGTGGCTTTTTCGTTTTTGATTAAACACAGCAAAGCATGCAAATACAGGAAACACTATTTCTGCAGAAAAATAATCTGTAATAATTATCACTGAGAAAATGAAATTGCTGTTGTCAAATATTCCCCACAAAACCATTTTTCTTTCACCAGAATTAGTAAGTTATTTAAGAAACACTCACTAGTAAATTGGCTTGTGGCATTATCAGCGCTGCTCTCTCTGGAGGGCATCTGAAACAGACAAACATGTGACACGGGAATTGACACAAGGAAACAACTCAATTGTAACGGTATAGTCAGTGCAAATAAAATGCTAACATAATTGAGTGATAAATCTAGAGCAGTTTTATCTCATGAACACACAAATTAAAACACACACTGCTGATTTTGTTTCAGCTGTCAAGTCTGACACACTATCAGACCGAGCAATACTTCATTTCACCTCCATCTCAGCTGTGACGCACACCACACAGGAAATGAACTGATACCTAATATCCT